>NW_026646387.1:300000-458754 GCF_949987535.1 Balaenoptera acutorostrata
TTAGGATTAGGGTACGCGTTAGGGTTAGGGTAGGGGTTAGGGTTAGGGTACGCGTTAGGGTGAGGGTAGTTATTAAACCTATCCCACTCTCTAGGTACCCCTTAGCACGTAAAGGAATATTATTTGGGGGTCCAGCCATGGAGAAGAGTTTAGACACGAGGAGAAAATAAGGAACACACCCATTATCAAGAAATCACATTAGGATTCTCTTTTTAACCTGTTCCTTAAAACACTAGTGCTTACGAAATCTATTGGAGGCAGAAGCAGTCAAGGGTAGCTTAGGGTTAGGGTTAGGGTTAGGGTGAGGGTTAGGGTATGGCTTAGGGTACGGGTTCGGGGAGGGGTTCGGGTAGGGCGTAGGGTATGGGTTAGTGTTAGGGTTAGGGTTAGTGTTAGGGTTATGGCTCGGTTTAGGGTACGGGTTAGGATTAGGGTACGCGTTAGGGTTAGGGTAGGGGTTAGGGTAAGTGTACGCGTTAGGGTGAGGGTAGTTATTAAACCTATCCCACTCTCTAGATACCCCTTAGCACGTAAAGGAATATTAATGGGGGTCCAGCCATGGAGAAGAGTTTAGACACGAGGAGAAGATAAGGAACACACCCATTATCAAGAAATCACATTAGGATTCTCTTTTTAACCTGTTCCTTAAAACACTAGTGCTTAGGAAATCTATTGGAGGCAGAAGCAGTCAAGGGTAGCTTAGGGTTAGTGTTAGGGTTAGGGTGAGGGCTAGGGTATGGCTTAGGGTACGGGTTCGGGGAGGGGTTCGGGTAGGGCGTAGGGTATGGGTTAGGATTAGGGTTTGGGCTAGCGTTAGGTTTAGGGCTCGGTTTAGGGTACGGTTTAGGATTAGGGTACGCGTTAGGGTTAGGGTAGGGGTTAGGGTTAGGGTACGCGTTAGGGTGAGGGTAGTTATTAAACCTATCCCACTCTCTAGATACCCCTTAGCACGTAAAGGTATATTATTTGGGGGTCCAGCCATGGAGAAGAGTTTAGACACGAGGAGAAGATAAGGAATACACCCATTATCAAGAAATCACATTAGGATTCTCTTTTTCACCTGTTCCTTAAAACACTAGTGCTTAGGAAATCTATTGGAGGCAGAAGCAGTCAAGGGTAGCTTAGGGTTAGGGTTAGGGTTAGGGAGAGGGTTAGGGTATGGCTTAGGGTACAGGTTCGGGGAGGGGTTCGGGTAGGGCGTAGGGTATGGGTTAGGGTTAGGGTTAGGGTAGGTGTTAGGGTTAGGGCTCGGTTTAGGGTAAGGGTTAGGATTAGGGTACGCGTTAGTGTTAGGGTAGGGGTTAGGGTTCGGGTACGCGATAGGGTGAGGTTAGTTATTAAACCTATCCCACTCTCTAGATACCCCTTAGCACGTAAAGGAATATTATTTGGGGGTCCAGCCATGGAGAAGAGTTTAGACACTAGGAGAAGATAAGGAACACACCCATTATCAAGAAATCACATTAGGATTCTCTTTTTAACCTGTTCCTTAAAACACTAGTGCTTAGGAAATCTATTGGAGGCAGAAGCAGTCAAGGGTAGCTTAGGGTTAGGGTTAGGGTTAGGGTGAGGGTTAGGGTACGGCTTAGGGTACGGGTTCGGGGAGGGGTTCGGGTAGCGCGTAGGGTATTGGTTAGGGTTAGGGTTAGCGCTAGTGTTAGGGTTAGGGCTCGGTTTAGGGTACGGGTTAGGATTAGGGTACACGTTAGGGTTAGGGTAGGGGTTAGGGTTAGGGAACGCGTTAGGGTGAGGGTAGTTATTAAACCTATCCCACTCTCTAGATACCCCTTAGCACGTAAAGGAATATTATTTGGGGGTCCAGCCATGGAGAAGAGTTTAGACACGAGGAGAAAATAAGGAACACACCCATTATCAAGAAATCACATTAGGATTCTCTTTTTAACCTGTTCCTTAAAACACTAGTGCTTACGAAATCTATTGGAGGCAGAAGCAGTCAAGGGTAGCTTAGGGTTAGGGTTAGGGTTAGGGTGAGGGTTAGGGTATGGCTTAGGGTACGGGTTCGGGGAGGGGTTCGGGTAGGGCGTAGGGTATGGGTTAGGTATAGGGTTAGGGCTAGTGTTAGGGTTAGGGCTCGGTTTAGGGTATGGGTTCGGATTAGGGTACGCGTTAGGGTTAGGGTAGGGGTTAGGGTTAGGGTACGCATTAGGGTGCGGGTAGTTATTAAACCTATCACACTCTCTAGAAACCCCTTAGCACGTAAAGGAATATTATTTGGGGGTCCAACCATGGAGAAGAGTTTAGACACGAGGAGAAGATAAGGAACACACCCATTATAAAGAAATCACATTAGGATTCTCTTTTTAACCTGTTCCTTAAAACACTAGTGCTTAGGAAATCTATTGGAGGCAGAAGCAGTCAAGGGTAGCTTAGGGTTAGGGTTAGGGTTAGGGTGAGGGTTAGGGTATGGCTTAGGGTACGGGTTCGGGGAGGGGTTCGGGTAGGGCGTAGGGTATGGGTTAGGGTTAGGGTTAGGGTTAGGGTTCGGTTAGGGTACGGGTTAGTATTAGGGTACGTGTTAGTGTTAGGGTAGGGGTTAGGGTTAGGGTACGCGATAGGGTGAGGTTAGTTATTAAACCTATCCCACTCTGTAGATACCCCTTAGCACGTACAGGAATATTATTGGGGGTCCAGCCATGGAGAATAGTTTAGACACTAGGAGAAGATAAGGAACACACCCATTATCACGAAATCACATTAGGATTCTCTTTTTCACCTGTTCCTTAAAACACTAGTGCTTAGGAAATCTATTGGAGGCAGAAGCAGTCAAGGGTAGCTTAGGGTTAGGGTTAGGGTTAGGGTGAGGGTTAGGGTATGGCTTAGGGTACGGGTTCAGGGAGGGGTTCGGGTAGGGCGTAGGGTATGGGTTAGGGTTAGGGTTAGGGTTAGTGTTAGGGTTAGGGCTCGCTTTAGGGTAAGGGTTAGGATTAGGGTACGCGTTAGTGTTAGGGTAGGGGTTAGGGTTAGGGTACGCGATAGGGTGAGGTTAGTTATTAAACCTATCCCACTCTCTAGATACCCCTTAGCACGTAAAGGAATATTATTTGGGGGTCCAGCCATGGAGAAGAGTTTAGACACTAGGAGAAGATAAGGAACACACCCATTATCAAGAAATCACATTAGGATTCTCTTTTTAACCTGTTCCTTAAAACACTAGTGCTTAGGAAATCTATTGGAGGCAGAAGCAGTCAAGGGTAGCTTAGGGTTAGGGTTAGGGTTAGGGTGAGGGTTAGGGTACGGCTTAGGGTACGGGTTCGGGGAGGGGTTCGGGTAGCGCGTACGGTATTGGTTAGGGTTAGGGTTAGGGCTAGTGTTAGGGTTAGGGCTCGGTTTAGGGTACGGGTTAGGATTAGGGTACACGTTAGGGTTAGGGTAGGGGTTAGGGTTAGGGAACGCGTTAGGGTGAGGGTAGTTATTAAACCTATCCCACTCTCTAGATACCCCTTAGCACGTAAAGGAATATTATTTGGGGGTCCAGCCATGGAGAAGAGTTTAGACACGAGGAGAAGATAAGGAACACACCCATTATCAAGAAATCACATTAGGATTCTCTTTTTAACCTGTTCCTTAAAACACTAGTGCTTAGGAAATCTATTGGAGGCAGAAGCCGTCAAGGGTAGCTTAGGGTTAGTGTTAGGGTTAGGGTGAGGGTTAGGGTACGGTTTAGGGTACGGGTTCAGGGAGGGGTTCGTGTAGGGCGTAGGGTATGGGTTAGGGTTAGGGTTAGAGTTAGTGTTAGGGTTAGGGCTCGGTTTAGGGTACGGGTTAGGATTAGGGTACGCGCTAGGGTTAGGGTAGGGGTTAGGGTTAGGGTACGCGTTAGGGTGAGGGTAGTTATTAAACCTATCCCACTCTCTAGATACCCCTTAGCACGTAAAAGAATATTATTTGGGGGTCCAGCCATGGAGAAGAGTTTAGACACTAGGAGAAGATAAGGAACACACCCATTATCACGAAATCACATTAGGATTCTCTTTTTAACCTGTTCCTTAAAACACTAGTGCTTAGGAAATCTATTGGAGGCAGAAGCAGTCAAGGGTAGCTTAGGGTTAGTGTTAGGGTTAGGGTGAGGGCTAGGGTATGGCTTAGGGTACGGGTTCGGGGAGGGGTTCGGGTAGGGCGTAGGGTATGGGTTAGGATTAGGGTTAGGGCTAGCGTTAGGTTTAGGGCTCGGTTTAGGGTACGGGTTAGGATTAGGGTACGCGTTAGGGTTAGGGTAGGGGTTAGGGTTAGGGTACGCGTTAGGGTGAGGGTAGTTATTAAACCTATCCCACTCTCTAGGTACCCCTTAGCACGTAAAGGAATATTATTTGGGGGTCCAGCCATGGAGAAGAGTTTAGACACGAGGAGAAAATAAGGAACACACCCATTATCAAGAAATCACATTAGGATTCTCTTTTTAACCTGTTCCTTAAAACACTAGTGCTTACGAAATCTATTGGAGGCAGAAGCAGTCAAGGGTAGCTTAGGGTTAGGGTTAGGGTTAGGGTGAGGGTTAGGGTATGGCTTAGGGTACGGGTTCGGGGAGGGGTTCGGGTAGGGCGTAGGGTATGGGTTAGTGTTAGGGTTAGGGTTAGTGTTAGGGTTATGGCTCGGTTTAGGGTACGGGTTAGGATTAGGGTACGCGTTAGGGTTAGGGTAGGGGTTAGGGTTAGTGTACGCGTTAGGGTGAGGGTAGTTATTAAACCTATCCCACTCTCTAGATACCCCTTAGCACGTAAAGGAATATTAATGGGGGTCCAGCCATGGAGAAGAGTTTAGACACGAGGAGAAGATAAGGAACACACCCATTATCAAGAAATCACATTAGGATTCTCTTTTTAACCTGTTCCTTAAAACACTAGTGCTTAGGAAATCTATTGGAGGCAGAAGCAGTCAAGGGTAGCTTAGGGTTAGTGTTAGGGTTAGGGTGAGGGCTAGGGTATGGCTTAGGGTACGGGTTCGGGGAGGGGTTCGGGTAGGGCGTAGGGTATGGGTTAGGATTAGGGTTTGGGCTAGCGTTAGGTTTAGGGCTCGGTTTAGGGTACGGTTTAGGATTAGGGTACGCGTTAGGGTTAGGGTAGGGGTTAGGGTTAGGGTACGCGTTAGGGTGAGGGTAGTTATTAAACCTATCCCACTCTCTAGATACCCCTTAGCACGTAAAGGTATATTATTTGGGGGTCCAGCCATGGAGAAGAGTTTAGACACGAGGAGAAGATAAGGAACACACCCATTATCAAGAAATCACATTAGGATTCTCTTTTTAACCTGTTCCTTAAAACACTAGTGCTTACGAAATCTATTGGAGGCAGAAGCAGTCAAGGGTAGCTTAGGGTTAGGGTTAGGGTTAGGGTGAGGGTTAGGGTACGGCTTAGGGTACGGGTTCGGGGAGGGGTTCGGGTAGGGCGTAGGGTATGGGTTAGGGTTAGGGTTAGGGTTAGTGTTAGGGTTAGGGCTCGGTTTAGGGTACGGGTTAGGATTAGGGTACGCGTTAGGGTTAGGGTAGGGGTTAGGGTTAGTGTACGCGTTAGGGTGAGGGTAGTTTTTAAACCTATCCCACTCTCTAGATACCCCTTAACACGTAAAGGAATATTAATGGGGGTCCAGCCATGGAGAAGAGTTTAGACACTAGGAGAAGATAAGGAACACACGCATTATCACGAAATCACATTAGGATTCTCTTTTTAACCTGTTCCTTAAAACACTAGTGCTTAGGAAATCTATTGGAGGCAGAAGCAGTCAAGGGTAGCTTAGGGTTAGGGTTAGGGTTAGGGTGAGGGTTAGGGTATGGCTTAGGGTACGGGTTCGGGGAGGGGTTCGGGTAGGGCGTAGGGAATGGGTTAGGTATAGGGTTAGGGCTAGTGTTAGGTTTAGGGCTCGGTTTAGGGTATGGGTTCGGATTAGGGTACGCGTTAGGGTTAGGGTAGGGGTTAGGGTTAGGGTACGCATTAGGGTGCGGGTTGTTATTAAACCTATCACACTCTCTAGAAACCCCTTAGCACGTAAAGGAATATTATTTGGGGGTCCAACCATGGAGAAGAGTTTAGACACGAGGAGAAGATAAGGAACACACCCATTATCAAGAAATCACATTAGGATTCTCTTTTTCACCTGTTCCTTAAAACACTAGTGCTTAGGAAATCTATTGGAGGCAGAAGCAGTCAAGGGTAGCTTAGGGTTAGGGTTAGGGTTAGGGTGAGGGTTAGGGTATGGCTTAGGGTACGGGTTCGGGGAGGGGTTCGGGTAGGGCGTCGGGTATGGGTTAGGGTTAGGGTTAGGTTTAGTGTTAGGGTTAGGGCTCGGTTTAGGGTACGGGTTAGGATTAGGGTACGTGTTAGTGTTAGGGTAGGGGTTAGGGTTAGGGTACGCGATAGGGTGAGGTTAGTTATTAAACCTATCCCACTCTGTAGATACCCCTTAGCACGTAAAGGAATATTATTTGGTGGTCCAGCCATGGAGAAGAGTTTAGACACTAGGAGAAGATAAGGAACACACCCATTATCAAGAAATCACATTGGGATTCTCTTTTTAACCTGTTCCTTAAAACACTAGTGCTTAGGAAATCTATTGGAGGCAGAAGCAGTCAAGGGTAGCTTAGGGTTAGGGTTAGGGTTAGGGTGAGGGTTAGGGTACGTCTTAGGGTACGGGTTCGGGGAGGGGTTCAGGTAGGCCGTAGGGTATGGGTTAGGGTTAGGGTTAGGGCAAGGGTTATGGTTAGGGCTCGGTTTAGGGTACGGGTTAGGATTAGGGTACGCGTTAGGGTTAGGGTAGTGGTTAGGGTTAGGGTACGCGTTAGGGTGAGGGTAGTTATTAAATCTATCCCACTCTCTAGATACCCCTTAGCACGTAAAGGAATATTATTTGGGGGTCCAGCCATGGAGAAGAGTTTAGACACGAGGAGAAGATAAGGAACACACCCATTATCAAGAAATCACATTAGGATTCTCTTTTTAACCTGTTCCTTAAAACACTAGTGCTTAGGAAATCTATTGGAGGCAGAAGCAGTCAAGGCTATCTTAGGGTTAGGGTTAGGGTTAGGGTGAGGGTTAGGGTACGGCTTAGGGTAGGGGTTCGGGGAGGGGTTCGGGTAGGGCGTAGGGTATGGGTTAGGGTTAGGGTTAGGGTTAGTGTTAGGGTTAGGGCTCGGTTTAGGGTACGGGTTAGGATTAGGTTACGCGTTAGTGTTAGGGTAGAGGTTAGGGTTAGGGTACGCTTTAGGGTGAGGGTAATTATTAAACCTATCCCACTCTCTAGATACCCCTTAGCACGTAAAGGAATATTATTTGGGTGTCCAGCCATGGAGAAGAGTTTAGACACTAGGAGAAGATAAGGAACACACCCATTATCAAGAAATCACAATATGATTCTCTTTTTAAACTGTTCCTTAAAACACTAGTGCTTAGGAAATCTATTGGAGGCAGAAGCAGTCAAGGGTAGCTTAGGGTTAGGGTTAGGGTTAGGGTGAGGGTTAGGGTACGGCTTAGGGTACGGGTTCGGGGAGGGGTTCGGGTAGGGCGTAGGGTATTGGTTAGGGTTAGGGTTAGGGCTAGTGTTAGGGTTAGGGCTCGGTTTAGGGTACGGGTTAGGATTAGGGTACGCGTTAGGGTTAGGGTAGGGGTTAGGGTTAGGGAACGCGTTAGGGTGAGGGTAGTTATTAAACCTATCCCACTCTCTAGATACCCCTTAGCACGTAAAGGAATATTATTTGGGGGTCCAGCCATGGAGAAGAGTTTAGACACGAGGAGAAGATAAGGAAAACACCCATTATCAAGAAATCACATTAGGATTCTCTTTTTAACCTGTTCCTTAAAACACTAGTGCTTAGGAAATCTATTGGAGGCAGAAGCCGTCAAGGGTAGCTTAGGGTTAGTGTTAGGGTTAGGGTGAGGGCTAGGGTATGGCTTAGGGTACGGGTTCGGGGAGGGGTTCGGGTAGGGCGTAGGGTATGGGTTAGGGTTAGGGTTAGGGCTAGCGTTAGGTTTAGGGCTCGGTTTAGGGTACGGGTTAGGATTAGGGTACGCGTTAGGGTTAGCGTAGGGGTTAGGGTTAGGGTACGCGTTAGGGTGAGGGTAGTTATTAAACCTATCCCACTCTCTAGATACCCCTTAGCACGTAAAGGAATATTATTTGGGGGTCCAGCCATGGAGAAGAGTTTAGACACGAATAGAAGATAAGGAACACACCCATTATCAAGAAATCACATTAGGATTCTCTTTTTAACCTGTTCCTTAAAACACTAGTGCTTAGGAAATCTATTGGAGGCAGAAGCAGTCAAGGGTAGCTTAGGTTTAGGGTTAGGGTTAGGGTGAGGGTTAGGGTATGGCTTAGGGTACGGGTTCGGGGAGGGGTTCGGGTAGGGCGTAGGGTATGGGTTAGGGTTAGGGTTAGGGTTAGTGTTAGGGTTAGGGCTCGGTTTAGGGTACGGGTTAGGATTAGGGTACGCGTTAGGGTTAGGGTAGGGGTTAGGGTTAGTGTACGCGTTAGGGTGAGGGTAGTTATTAAACCTATCCCACTCTCTAGATACCCCTTAGCACGTAAAGGAATATTAATGGGGGTCCAGCCATGGAGAAGAGTTTAGACACTAGGAGAAGATAAGGAACACACCCATTATCACGAAATCACATTAGGATTCTCTTTTTAACCTGTTCCTTAAAACACTAGTGCTTAGGAAATCTATTGTAGGCAGAAGCAGTCAAGGGTAGCTTAGGGTTAGGGTTAGGGTTAGGGTGAGGGTTAGGGTATGGCTTAGGGTACGGGTTCGGGGAGGGGTTCGGGTAGGGCGTAGGGTATGGGTTAGGTATAATGTTAGGGCTAGTGTTAGGGTTAGGGCTCGGTTTAGGGTATGGGTTAGGATTAGGGTACGCGTTAGGGTTAGGGTAGGGGTTAGGGTTAGGGTACGCGTTAGCTTGGGGGTAGTTATTAAACATATCACACTCTCTAGATACCCCTTAGCACATAAAGGTATATTATTTGGGGGTCCAGCCATGGAGAAGAGTTTAGACACGAGGAGAAGATAAGGAATACACCCATTATCAAGAAATCACATTAGGATTCTCTTTTTCACCTGTTCCTTAAAACACTAGTGCTTAGGAAATCTATTGGAGGCAGAAGCAGTCAAGGGTAGCTTAGGGTTAGGGTTAGGGTTAGGGTGAGGGTTAGGGTATGGCTTAGGGTACGGGTTCAGGGAGGGGTTCGGGTAGGGCGTAGGGTATGGGTTAGGGTTAGGGTTAGTGTTAGGGTTAGGGCTCGCTTTAGGGTAAGGGTTAGGATTAGGGTACGCGTTAGTGTTAGGGTAGGGGTTAGGGTTAGGGTACGCGATAGGGTGAGGTTAGTTATTAAACCTATCCCACTCTCTAGATACCCCTTAGCACGTAAAGGAATATTATTTGGGGGTCCAGCCATGGAGAAGAGTTTAGACACTAGGAGAAGATAAGGAACACACCCATTATCAAGGAATCACATTAGGATTCTCTTTTTAACCTGTTCCTTAAAACACTAGTGCTTAGGAAATCTATTGGAGGCAGAAGCAGTCAAGGGTAGCTTAGGGTTAGGGTTAGGGTTAGGGTGAGGGTTAGTGTACGGCTTAGGGTACGGGTTCGGGGAGGGGTTCGGGTAGCGCGTAGGGTATTGGTTAGGGTTAGGGTTAGCGCTAGTGTTAGGGTTAGGGCTCGGTTTAGGGTACGGGTTAGGATTAGGGTACACGTTAGGGTTAGGGTAGGGGTTAGGGTTAGGGAACGCGTTAGGGTGAGGGTAGTTATTAAACCTATCCCACTCTCTAGATACCCCTTAGCACGTAAAGGAATATTATTTGGGGGTCCAGCCATGGAGAAGAGTTTAGACACGAGGAGAAGATAAGGAACACACTCATTATCAAGAAATCACATTAGGATTCTCTTTTTAACCTGTTCCTTAAAACACTAGTGCTTAGGAAATCTATTGGAGGCAGAAGCCGTCAAGGGTAGCTTAGGGTTAGGGTTAGGGTTAGGGTGAGGGTTAGGGTACGGTTTAGGGTACGGGTTCAGGGAGGGGTTCGGGTAGGGCGTAGGGTATGGGTTAGGGTTAGGGTTAGAGTTAGTGTTAGGGTTAGGGCTCGGTTTAGGGTACGGGTTAGGATTAGGATACGCGCTAGGGTTAGGGTAGGGGTTAGGGTTAGGGTACGCGTTAGGGTGAGGTTAGTTATTAAACCTATCCCACTCTCTAGATACCCCTTAGCACGTAAAAGAATATTATTTGGGGGTCCAGCCATGGAGAAGAGTTTAGACACTAGGAGAAGATAAGGAACACACCCATTATCAAGAAATCACATTAGGATTCTCTTTTTAACCTGTTCCTTAAAACACTAGTGCTTAGGAAATCTATTGGAGGCAGAAGCAGTCAAGGGTAGCTTAGGGTTAGTGTTAGGGTTAGGGTGAGGGCTAGGGTATGGCTTAGGGTACGGGTTCGGGGAGGGGTTCGGGTAGGGCGTAGGGTATGGGTTAGGATTAGGGTTTGGGCTAGCGTTAGGTTTAGGGATCGGTTTAGGGTACGGGTTAGGATTAGGGTACGCGTTAGGGTTAGGGTAGGGGTTAGGGTTAGGGTACGCGTTAGGGTGAGGGTAGTTATTAAACCTATCCCACTCTCTAGATACCCCTTAGCACGTAAAGGAATATTATTTGGGGGTCCAGCCATGGAGAAGAGTTTAGACACGAGGAGAAGATAAGGAACACACCCATTATCAAGAAATCACATTAGGATTCTCTTTTTAACCTGTTCCTTAAAACACTAGTGCTTACGAAATCTATTGGAGGCAGAAGCAGTCAAGGGTAGCTTAGGGTTAGGGTTAGGGTTAGGGTGAGGGTTAGGGTACGGCTTAGGGTACGGGTTCGGGGAGGGGTTCGGGTAGGGCGTAGGGTATGGGTTAGGGTTAGGGTTAGGGTTAGTGTTAGGGTTAGGGCTCGGTTTAGGTTACGGGTTAGGATTAGGGTACGCGTTAGGGTTAGGGTAGGGGTTAGGGTTAGTGTACGCGTTAGGGTGAGGGTAGTTTTTAAACCTATCCCACTCTCTAGATACCCCTTAACACGTAAAGGAATATTAATGGGGGTCCAGCCATGGAGAAGAGTTTAGACACGAGGAGAAGATAAGGAACACACCCATTATCAAGAAATCACATTAGGATTCTCTTTTTAACCTGTTCCTTAAAACACTAGTGCTTAGGAAATCTATTGGAGGCAGAAGCAGTCAAGGGTAGCTTAGGGTTAGGGTTAGGGTTAGGGTGAGGGTTAGGGTACGGCTTAGGGTACGGGTTCGGGGAGGGGTTCGGGTAGGGCGTAGGGTATGGGTTAGGGTTACGGGTTAGGGCAAGGGTTAGGGTTAGGGCTCGGTTTAGGGTACGGGTTAGGATTAGAGTACGCGTTAGGGTTAGGGTAGTGGTTAGGGTTAGGGTACGCGTTAGGGTGAGGGTAGTTATTAAATCTATCCCACTCTCTAGATACCCCTTAGCACGCAAAGGAATATTATTTGGGGGTCCAGCCAAGGAGAAGAGTTTAGACACGAGGAGAAGATAAGGAACACACCCATTATCAAGAAATCACATTAGGATTCTCTTTTTAACCTGTTCCTTAAAACACTAGTGCTTAGGAAATCTATTGGAGGCAGAAGCAGTCAAGGGTATCTTAGGGTTAGGGTTAGGGTTAGGGTGAGGGTTAGGGTACGGCTTAGGGTACGGGTTCGGGGAGGGGTTCGGGTAGGGCGTAGGGTATGGGTTAGGGTTAGGGTTAGGGTTAGTGTTAGGGTTAGGGCTCGATTTAGGGTACGCGTTAGGATTAGGGTACGCGTTAGTGTTAGGGTAGTGGTTAGGGTTAGGGTACGCTTTAGGGTGAGGGTAATTATTAAACCTATCCCACTCTCTAGATACCCCTTAGCACGTAAAGGAATATTATTTGGGGGTCCAGCCATGGAGAAGAGTTTAGACACTAGGAGAAGATAAGGAACACACCCATTATCAAGAAATCACAATATGATTCTCTTTTTAAACTGTTCCTTAAAACACTAGTGCTTAGGAAATCTATTGGAGGCAGAAGCAGTCAAGGGTAGCTTAGGGTTAGGGTTAGGGTTAGGGTGAGGGTTAGGGTACGGCTTAGGGTACAGGTTCGGGGAGGGGTTCGGGTAGGGCGTAGGGTATGGGTTAGGGTTAGGGTTAGGGTTAGTGTTAGGGTTAGGGCTCGGTTTAGGGTACGGGTTAGGATTAGGGTACGCGTTAGGGTTAGGGTAGGGGTTAGGGTTAGTGTACGCGTTAGGGTGAGGGTAGTTATTAAACCTATCCCACTCTCTAGATACCCCTTAGCACGTAAAGGAATATTAATGGGGGTCCAGCCATGGAGAAGAGTTTAGACACTAGGAGAAGATAAGGAACACACCCATTATCACGAAATCACATTAGGATTCTCTTTTTAACCTGTTCCTTAAAACACTAGTGCTTAGGAAATCTATTGTAGGCAGAAGCAGTCAAGGGTAGCTTAGGGTTAGGGTTAGGGTTAGGGTGAGGGTTAGGGTATGGCTTAGGGTACGGGTTCGGGGAGGGGTTCGGGTAGGGCGTAGGGTATGGGTTAGGTATAATGTTAGGGCTAGTGTTAGGGTTAGGGCTCGGTTTAGGGTATGGGTTAGGATTAGGGTACGCGTTAGGGTTAGGGTAGGGGTTAGGGTTAGGGTACGCGTTAGCTTGAGGGTAGTTATTAAACATATCACACTCTCTAGATACCCCTTAGCACGTAAAGGTATATTATTTGGGGGTCCAGCCATGGAGAAGAGTTTAGACACGAGGAGAAGATAAGGAATACACCCATTATCAAGAAATCACATTAGGATTCTCTTTTTCACCTGTTCCTTAAAACACTAGTGCTTAGGAAATCTATTGGAGGCAGAAGCAGTCAAGGGTAGCTTAGGGTTAGGGTTAGGGTTAGGGTGAGAGTTAGGGTATGGCTTAGGGTACGGGTTCAGGGAGGGGTTCGGGTAGGGCGTAGGGTATGGGTTAGGGTTAGGGTTAGTGTTAGTGTTAGGGCTCGCTTTAGGGTAAGGGTTAGGATTAGGGTACGCGTTAGTGTTAGGGTAGGGGTTAGGGTTAGGGTACGCGATAGGGTGAGGTTAGTTATTAAACCTATCCCACTCTCTAGATACCCCTTAGCACGTAAAGGAATATTATTTGGGGGTCCAGCCATGGAGAAGAGTTTAGACACTAGGAGAAGATAAGGAACACACCCATTATCAAGGAATCACATTAGGATTCTCTTTTTAACCTGTTCCTTAAAACACTAGTGCTTAGGAAATCTATTGGAGGCAGAAGCAGTCAAGGGTAGCTTAGGGTTAGGGTTAGGGTTAGGGTGAGGGTTAGTGTACGGCTTAGGGTACGGGTTCGGGGAGGGGTTCGGGTAGCGCGTAGGGTATTGGTTAGGGTTAGGGTTAGCGCTAGTGTTAGGGTTAGGGCTCGGTTTAGGGTACGGGTTAGGATTAGGGTACACGTTAGGGTTAGGGTAGGGGTTAGGGTTAGGGAACGCGTTAGGGTGAGGGTAGTTATTAAACCTATCCCACTCTCTAGATACCCCTTAGCACGTAAAGGAATATTATTTGGGGGTCCAGCCATGGAGAAGAGTTTAGACACGAGGAGAAGATAAGGAACACACTCATTATCAAGAAATCACATTAGGATTCTCTTTTTAACCTGTTCCTTAAAACACTAGTGCTTAGGAAATCTATTGGAGGCAGAAGCCGTCAAGGGTAGCTTAGGGTTAGGGTTAGGGTTAGGGTGAGGGTTAGGGTACGGTTTAGGGTACGGGTTCAGGGAGGGGTTCGGGTAGGGCGTAGGGTATGGGTTAGGGTTAGGGTTAGGGCAAGGGTTAGGGTTAGGGCTCGGTTTAGGGTACGGGTTAGGATTAGGGTACGCGTTAGGTTTAGGTTAGGGGTTAGGGTTAGGGTACGCGTTAGGGTGAGGGTAGTTATTAAATCTATCCCACTCTCTAGATACCCCTTAGCACGTAAAGGAATATTATTTGGGGGTCCAGCCATGGAGAAGAGTTTAGACACGAGGAGAAGATAAGGAACACACCCATTATCAAGAAATCACATTAGGATTCTCTTTTTAACCTGTTCCTTAAAACACTAGTGCTTAGGAAATCTATTGGAGGCAGAAGCAGTCAAGGGTAGCTTAGGGTTAGGGTTAGGGTTAGGGTGAGGGTTAGGGTACGGCTTAGGGTACGGGTTCGGGGAGGGGTTCGTGTAGGGCGTAGGGTATGGGTTAGGGTTAGGGTTAGGGTTAGTGTTAGGGTTAGGGCTCGGTTTAGGGTACGGGTTAGGATTAGGGTACGTGTTAGTGTTAGGGTAGGGGTTAGGGTTAGTGTACGCGTTAGGGTGAGGGTAGTTATTAAACCTATCCCACTCTCTAGATACCCCTTAGCACGTAAAGGAATATTAATGGGGGTCCAGCCATGGAGAAGAGTTTAGACACTAGGAGAAGATAAGGAACACACCCATTATCACGAAATCACATTAGGATTCTCTTTTTAACCTGTTCCTTAAAACACTAGTGCTTAGGAAATCTATTGTAGGCAGAAGCAGTCAAGGGTAGCTTAGGGTTAGGGTTAGGGTTAGGGTGAGGGTTAGGGTATGGCTTAGGGTACGGGTTCGGGGAGGGGTTCGGGTAGGGCGTAGGGTATGGGTTAGGGTTAGGGTTAGGGTTAGTGTTAGGGTTAGGGCTCGGTTAAGGGTACGTGTTAGGATTAGGGTACGCGTTAGTGTTAGGGTAGTGGTTAGGGTAAGGGTACGCTTTAGGGTGAGGGTAGTTATTAAACCTATCCCACTCTCTAGATACCCCTTAGCACGTAAAGGAATATTAGTTGGGGGTCCAGCCATGGAGAAGAGTTTAGACACTAGGAGAAGATAAGGAACACACCCATTATCACGAAATCACATTAGGATTCTCTTTTTAACCTGTTCCTTAAAACACTAGTGCTTAGGAAATCTATTGGAGGCAGAAGCCGTCAAGGGTAGCTTAGGGTTAGGGTTAGGGTTAGGGTGAGGGTTAGGGTACGGTTTAGGGTACGGGTTCAGGGAGGGGTTCGGGTAGGGCGTAGGGTATGGGTTAGGGTTAGGGTTAGAATTAGTGTTAGGGTTAGGGCTCGGTTTAGGGTACGGGTTAGGATTAGGGTACGCGTTAGGGTTAGGGTAGGGGTTAGGGTTAGTGTACGCGTTAGGGAGAGGGTAGTTATTAAACCTATCCCACTCTCTAGATACCCCTTAGCACGTACAGGAATATTATTGGGGGTCCAGCCATGGAGAATACTTTAGACACTAGGAGAAGATAAGGAACACACCCATTATCACGAAATCACATTAGGATTCTCTTTTTAACCTGTTCCTTAAAACACTAGTGCTTAGGAAATCTATTGGTGGCAGAAGCAATCAAGGGTAGCTTAGGGTTAGGGTTAGGGTTAGGGTGAGGGTTAGGGTATGGCTTAGGGTACGGGTTCGGGGAGGGGTTCGGGTAGGGCGTAGGGTATGGGTTAGGTATAGGGTTAGGGCTAGTGTTAGGGTTAGGGCTCGGTTTAGGGTATGGGTTAGGATTAGGGTACGCGTTAGGGTTAGGGTAGGGGTTAGGGTTAGGGTACGCGTTAGGTTGGGGGTAGTTATTAAACCTATCACACTCTCTAGATACCCCTTAGCACGTAAAGGTATATTATTTGGGGGTCCAGCCATGGAGAAGAGTTTAGACACGAGGAGAAGATAAGGAATACACCCATTATCAAGAAATCACATTAGGATTCTCTTTTTCACCTGTTCCTTAAAACACTAGTGCTTACGAAATCTATTGGAGGCAGAAGCAGTCAAGGGTAGCTTAGGGTTAGGGTTAGGGTTAGGGAGAGGGTTAGGGTATGGCTTAGGGTACAGGTTCGGGGAGGGGTTCGGGTAGGGCGTAGGGTATGGGTTAGGGTTAGGGTTAGGGTAGGTGTTAGGGTTAGGGCTCGGTTTAGGGTAAGGGTTAGGATTAGGGTACGCGTTAGTGTTAGGGTAGGGGTTAGGGTTAGGGTACGCGATAGGGTGAGGTTAGTTATTAAACCTATCCCACTCTCTAGATACCCCTTAGCACGTAAAGGAATATTATTTGGGGGTCCAGCCATGGAGAAGAGTTTAGACACTAGGAGAAGATAAGGAACACACCCATTATCAAGAAATCACATTAGGATTCTCTTTTTAACCTGTTCCTTAAAACACTAGTGCTTAGGAAATCTATTGGAGGCAGAAGCAGTCAAGGGTAGCTTAGGGTTAGGGTTAGGGTTAGGGTGAGGGTTAGGGTACGGCTTAGGGTACGGGTTCGGGGAAGGGTTCGGGTAGCGCGTAGGGTATTGGTTAGGGTTAGGGTTAGGGCTAGTGTTAGGGTTAGGGCTCGGTTTAGGGTACGGGTTAGGATTAGGGTACACGTTAGGGTTAGGGTAGGGGTTAGGGTTAGGGAACGCGTTAGGGTGAGGGTAGTTATTAAACCTATCCCACTCTCTAGATACCCCTTAGCACGTAAAGGAATATTATTTGGGGGTCCAGTCATGGAGAAGAGTTTAGACACGAGGAGAAGATAAGGAACACACCCATTATCAAGAAATCACATTAGGATTCTCTTTTTAACCTGTTCCTTAAAACACTAGTGCTTAGGAAATCTATTGGAGGCAGAAGCCGTCAAGGGTAGCTTAGGGTTAGGGTTAGGGTTAGGGTGAGGGTTAGGGTACGGTTTAGGGTACGGGTTCAGGGAGGGGTTCGGGTAGGGCGTAGGGTATGGGTTAGGGTTAGGGTTAGAGTTAGTGTTAGGGTTAGGGCTCGGTTTAGGGTACTGGTTAGGATTAGGGTACGCACTAGGGTTAGGGTAGGGGTTAGGGTTAGGGTACGCGTTAGGGTGAGGGTAGTTATTAAACCTATCCCACTCTCTAGATACCCCTTAGCACGTAAAAGAATATTATTTGGGGGTCCAGCCATGGAGAAGAGTTTAGACACTAGGAGAAGATAAGGAACACACCCATTATCACGAAATCACATTAGGATTCTCTTTTTAACCTGTTCCTTAAAACACTAGTGCTTAGGAAATCTATTGGAGGCAGAAGCAGTCAAGGGTAGCTTAGGGTTAGTGTTAGGGTTAGGGTGAGGGCTAGGGTATGGCTTAGGGTACGGGTTCGGGGAGGGGTTCGGGTAGGGCGTAGGGTATGGGTTAGGATTAGGGTTAGGGCTAGCGTTAGGGTTAGGGCTCGGTTTAGGGTACGGGTTAGGATTAGGGTACGCGTTAGGGTTAGGGTAGGGGTTAGGGTTAGGTTACGCGTTAGGGTGAGGGTAGTTATTAAACCTATCCCACTCTCTATGTACCCCTTAGCACGTAAAGGAATATTATTTGGGGGTCCAGCAATGGAGAAGAGTTTAGACACGAGGAAAAAATAAGGAACACACCCATTATCAAGAAATCACATTAGGATTCTCTTTTTAACCTGTTCCTTAAAACACTAGTGCTTACGAAATCTATTGGAGGCAGAAGCAGTCAAGGGTAGCTTAGGGTTAGGGTTAGGGTTAGGGTGAGGGTTAGGGTATGGCTTAGGGTACGGGTTCGGGGAGGGGTTCGGGTAGGGCGTAGGGTATGGGTTAGGGTTAGGGTTAGGGTTAGTGTTAGGGTTAGGGTTCGGTTTAGGGTACGGGTTAGGATTAGGGTACGCGTTAGGGTTAGGGTAGGGGTTAGGGTTAGTGTACGCGTTAGGGTGAGGGTAGTTATTAAACCTATCCCACTCTCTAGATACCCCTTAGCACGTAAAGGAATATTAATGGGGGTCCAGCCATGGAGAAGAGTTTAGACACTAGGAGAAGATAAGGAACACACCCATTATCACGAAATCACATTAGGATTCTCTTTTTAACCTGTTCCTTAAAACACTAGTGCTTAGGAAATCTATTGTAGGCAGAAGCAGTCAAGGGTAGCTTAGGGTTAGGGTTAGGGTTAGGGTGAGGGTTAGGGTATGGCTTAGGGTACGGGTTCGAGGAGGGGTTCGGGTAGGGCGTAGGGTATGGGTTAGGTATAGGGTTAGGGCTAGTGTTAGGGTTAGGGCTCGGTTTAGGGTATGGGTTCGGATTAGGGTACGCGTTAGGGTTAGGGTAGGGGTTAGGGTTAGGGTACGCATTAGGGTGCGGGTAGTTATTAAACCTATCACACTCTCTAGAAACCCCTTAGCACGTAAAGGAATATTATTTGGGGGTCCAACCATGGAGAAGAGTTTAGACACGAGGAGAAGATAAGGAACACACCCATTATCAAGAAATCACATTAGGATTCTCTTTTTCACCTGTTCCTTAAAACACTAGTGCTTAGGAAATCTATTGGAGGCAGAAGCAGTCAAGGGTAGCTTAGGGTTAGGGTTAGGGTTAGGGTGAGGGTTAGGGTATGGCTTAGGGTACGGGTTCGGGGAGGGGTTCGGGTAGGGCGTAGGGTATGGGTTAGGGTTAGGGTTAGGGTTAGTGTTAGGGTTAGGGCTCGGTTTAGGGTACGGGTTAGGATTAGGGTACGTGTTAGTGTTAGGGTAGTGGTTAGGGTTAGGGTACGCTTTAGGGTGAGTGTAGTTATTAAACCTATCCCACTCTCTAGATACCCCTTAGCACGTAAAGGAATATTATTTGGGGGTCCAGCCATGGAGAAGAGTTTAGACACTAGGAGAAGATAAGGAACACACCCATTATCAAGAAATCACAATATGATTCTCTTTTTAAACTGTTCCTTAAAACACTAGTGCTTAGGAAATCTATTGGAGGCAGAAGCAGTCAAGGGTAGCTTAGGGTTAGGGTTAGGGTTAGGGTGAGGGTTAGGGTATGGCTTAGGGTACGGGTTCGGGGAGGGGTTCGGGTAGGGCGTAGGGTATGGGTTAGGGTTAGGGTTAGGGTTAGTGTTAGGGTTAGGGCTCGGTTAAGGGTACGGGTTAGGATTAGGGTACGCGTTAGTGTTAGGGTAGTGGTTAGGGTAAGGGTACGCTTTAGGGTGAGGGTAGTTATTAAACCTATCCCACTCTCTAGATACCCCTTAGCACGTAAAGGAATATTATTTGGGGGTCCAGCCATGGAGAAGAGTTTAGACACTAGGAGAAGATAAGGAACACACCCATTATCACGAAATCACATTAGGATTCTCTTTTTAACCTGTTCCTTAAAACACTAGTGCTTAGGAAATCTATTGGAGGCAGAAGCCATCAAGGGTAGCTTAGGGTTAGGGTTAGGGTTAGGGTGAGGGTTAGGGTACGGCTTAGGGTACGGGTTTGGGGAGGGGTTCGGGTAGGGCGTAGGGTATGGGTTAGGGTTAGGGTTAGGGTTAGTGTTAGGGTTAGGGCTCGGTTTAGGGTACGGGTTAGGATTAGGGTACGCGTTAGGGTTAGGGTAGGGGTTAGGGTTAGTGTACGCGTTAGGGAGAGGGTAGTTATTAAACCTATCCCACTCTCTAGATACCCCTTAGCACGTACAGGAATATTATTGGGGGTCCAGCCATGGAGAATACTTTAGACACTAGGAGAAGATAAGGAACACACCCATTATCACGAAATCACATTAGGATTCTCTTTTTAACCTGTTCCTTAAAACACTAGTGCTTAGGAAATCTATTGGTGGCAGAAGCAATCAAGGGTAGCTTAGGGTTAGGGTTAGGGTTAGGGTGAGGGTTAGGGTATGGCTTAGGGTACGGGTTCGGGGAGGGGTTCGGGTAGGGCGTAGGGTATGGGTTAGGTATAGGGTTAGGGCTAGTGTTAGGGTTAGGGCTCGGTTTAGGGTATGGGTTAGGATTAGGGTACGCGTTAGGGTTAGGGTAGGGGTTAGGGTTAGGGTACGCGTTAGGTTGGGGGTAGTTATTAAACCTATCACACTCTCTAGATACCCCTTAGCACGTAAAGGTATATTATTTGGGGGTCCAACCATGGAGAAGAGTTTAGACACGAGGAGAAGATAAGGAATACACCCATTATCAAGAAATCACATTAGGATTCTCTTTTTCACCTGTTCCTTAAAACACTAGTGCTTAGGAAATCTATTGGAGGCAGAAGCAGTCAAGGGTAGCTTAGGGTTAGGGTTAGGGTTAGGGAGAGGGTTAGGGTATGGCTTAGGGTACAGGTTCGGGGAGGGGTTCGGGTAGGGCGTAGGGTATGGGTTAGGGTTAGGGTTAGGGTAGGTGTTAGGGTTAGGGCTCGGTTTAGGGTAAGGGTTAGGATTAGGGTACGCGTTAGTGTTAGGGTAGGGGTTAGGGTTCGGGTACGCGATAGGGTGAGGTTAGTTATTAAACCTATCCCACTCTCTAGATACCCCTTAGCACGTAAAGGAATATTATTTGGGGGTCCAGCCATGGAGAAGAGTTTAGACACTAGGAGAAGATAAGGAACACACCCATTATCAAGAAATCACATTAGGATTCTCTTTTTAACCTGTTCCTTAAAACACTAGTGCTTAGGAAATCTATTGGAGGCAGAAGCAGTCAAGGGTAGCTTAGGGTTAGGGTTAGGGTTAGGGTGAGGGTTAGGGTACGGCTTAGGGTACGGGTTCGGGGAGGGGTTCGGGTAGCGCGTAGGGTATTGGTTAGGGTTAGGGTTAGCGCTAGTGTTAGGGTTAGGGCTCGGTTTAGGGTACGGGTTAGGATTAGGGTACACGTTAGGGTTAGGGTAGGGGTTAGGGTTAGGGAACGCGTTAGGGTGAGGGTAGTTATTAAACCTATCCCACTCTCTAGATACCCCTTAGCACGTAAAGGAATATTATTTGGGGGTCCAGCCATGGAGAAGAGTTTAGACACGAGGAGAAAATAAGGAACACACCCATTATCAAGAAATCACATTAGGATTCTCTTTTTAACCTGTTCCTTAAAACACTAGTGCTTACGAAATCTATTGGAGGCAGAAGCAGTCAAGGGTAGCTTAGGGTTAGGGTTAGGGTTAGGGTGAGGGTTAGGGTATGGCTTAGGGTACGGGTTCGGGGAGGGGTTCGGGTAGGGCGTAGGGTATGGGTTAGGGTTAGGGTTAGGGTTAGTGTTAGGGTTAGGGTTCGGTTTAGGGTACGGGTTAGGATTAGGGTACGCGTTAGGTTTAGGGTAGGGGTTAGGGTTAGTGTACGCGTTAGGGTGAGGGTAGTTATTAAACCTATCCCACTCTCTAGATACCCCTTAGCACGTAAAGGAATATTAATGGGGGTCCAGCCATGGAGAAGAGTTTAGACACTAGGAGAAGATAAGGAACACACCCATTATCACGAAATCACATTAGGATTCTCTTTTTAACCTGTTCCTTAAAACACTAGTGCTTAGGAAATCTATTGTAGGCAGAAGCAGTCAAGGGTAGCTTAGGGTTAGGGTTAGGGTTAGGGTGAGGGTTAGGGTATGGCTTAGGGTACGGGTTCGGGGAGGGGTTCGGGTAGGGCGTAGGGTAGGGGTTAGGTATAGGGTTAGGGCTAGTGTTAGGGTTAGGGCTCGGTTTAGGGTATGGGTTCGGATTAGGGTACGCGTTAGGGTTAGGGTAGGGGTTAGGGTTAGGGTACGCATTAGGGTGCGGGTAGTTATTAAACCTATCACACTCTCTAGAAACCCCTTAGCACGTAAAGGAATATTATTTGGGGGTCCAACCATGGAGAAGAGTTTAGACACGAGGAGAAGATAAGGAACACACCCATTATCAAGAAATCACATTAGGATTCTCTTTTTCACCTGTTCCTTAAAACACTAGTGCTTAGGAAATCTATTGGAGGCAGAAGCAGTCAAGGGTAGCTTAGGGTTAGGGTTAGGGTTAGGGTGAGGGTTAGGGTATGGCTTAGGGTACGGGTTAGGGGAGGGGTTCGGGTAGGGCGTAGGGTATGGGTTAGGGTTAGGGTTAGGGTTAGTGTTAGGGTTAGGGCTCGGTTTAGGGTACGGGTTAGGATTAGGGTACGTGTTAGTGTTAGGGTAGTGGTTAGGGTTAGGGTACGCTTTAGGGTGAGTGTAGTTATTAAACCTATCCCACTCTCTAGATACCCCTTAGCACGTAAAGGAATATTATTTGGGGGTCCAGCCATGGAGAAGAGTTTAGACACTAGGAGAAGATAAGGAACACACCCATTATCAAGAAATCACAATATGATTCTCTTTTTAAACTGTTCCTTAAAACACTAGTGCTTAGGAAATCTATTGGAGGCAGAAGCAGTCAAGGGTAGCTTAGGGTTAGGGTTAGGGTTAGGGTGAGGGTTAGGGTATGGCTTAGGGTACGGGTTCGGGGAGGGGTTCGGGTAGGGCGTAGGATATGGGTTAGGGTTAGGGTTAGGGTTAGTGTTAGGGTTAGGGCTCGGTTAAGGGTACGGGTTAGGATTAGGGTACGCGTTAGTGTTAGGGTAGTGGTTAGGGTAAGGGTACGCTTTAGGGTGAGGGTAGTTATTAAACCTATCCCACTCTCTAGATACCCCTTAGCACGTAAAGGAATATTATTTGGGGGTCCAGCCATGGAGAAGAGTTTAGACACTAGGAGAAGATAAGGAACACACCCATTATCACGAAATCACATTAGGATTCTCTTTTTAACCTGTTCCTTAAAACACTAGTGCTTAGGAAATCTATTGGAGGCAGAAGCCATCAAGGGTAGCTTAGGGTTAGGGTTAGGGTTAGGGTGAGGGTTAGGGTACGGCTTAGGGTACGGGTTTGGGGAGGGGTTCGGGTAGGGCGTAGGGTATGGGTTAGGGTTAGGGTTAGGGTTAGTGTTAGGGTTAGGGCTCGGTTTAGGGTACGGGTTAGGATTAGGGTACGCGTTAGGGTTAGGGTAGGGGTTAGGGTTAGTGTACGCGTTAGGGAGAGGGTAGTTATTAAACCTATCCCACTCTCTAGATACCCCTTAGCACGTACAGGAATATTATTGGGGGTCCAGCCATGGAGAATACTTTAGACACTAGGAGAAGATAAGGAACACACCCATTATCACGAAATCACATTAGGATTCTCTTTTTAACCTGTTCCTTAAAACACTAGTGCTTAGGAAATCTATTGGTGGCAGAAGCAATCAAGGGTAGCTTAGGGTTAGGGTTAGGGTTAGGGTGAGGGTTAGGGTATGGCTTAGGGTACGGGTTCGGGGAGGGGTTCGGGTAGGGCGTAGGGTATGGGTTAGGTATAGGGTTAGGGCTAGTGTTAGGGTTAGGGCTCGGTTTAGGGTATGGGTTAGGATTAGGGTACGCGTTAGGGTTAGGGTAGGGGTTAGGGTTAGGGTACGCGTTAGGTTGGGGGTAGTTATTAAACCTATCACACTCTCTAGATACCCCTTAGCACGTAAAGGTATATTATTTGGGGGTCCAGCCATGGAGAAGAGTTTAGACACGAGGAGAAGATAAGGAATACACCCATTATCAAGAAATCACATTAGGATTCTCTTTTTCACCTGTTCCTTAAAACACTAGTGCTTAGGAAATCTATTGGAGGCAGAAGCAGTCAAGGGTAGCTTAGGGTTAGGGTTAGGGTTAGGGAGAGGGTTAGGGTATGGCTTAGGGTACAGGTTCGGGGAGGGGTTCGGGTAGGGCGTAGGGTATGGGTTAGGGTTAGGGTTAGGGTAGGTGTTAGGGTTAGGGCTCGGTTTAGGGTAAGGGTTAGGATTAGGGTACGCGTTAGTGTTAGGGTAGGGGTTAGGGTTCGGGTACGCGATAGGGTGAGGTTAGTTATTAAACCTATCCCACTCTCTAGATACCCCTTAGCACGTAAAGGAATATTATTTGGGGGTCCAGCCATGGAGAAGAGTTTAGACACTAGGAGAAGATAAGGAACACACCCATTATCAAGAAATCACATTAGGATTCTCTTTTTAACCTGTTCCTTAAAACACTAGTGCTTAGGAAATCTATTGGAGGCAGAAGCAGTCAAGGGTAGCTTAGGGTTAGGGTTAGGGTTAGGGTGAGGGTTAGGGTACGGCTTAGGGTACGGGTTCGGGGAGGGGTTCGGGTAGCGCGTAGGGTATTGGTTAGGGTTAGGGTTAGCGCTAGTGTTAGGGTTAGGGCTCGGTTTAGGGTACGGGTTAGGATTAGGGTACACGTTAGGGTTAGGGTAGGGGTTAGGGTTAGGGAACGCGTTAGGGTGAGGGTAGTTATTAAACCTATCCCACTCTCTAGATACCCCTTAGCACGTAAAGGAATATTATTTGGGGGTCCAGCCATGGAGAAGAGTTTAGACACGAGGAGAAAATAAGGAACACACCCATTATCAAGAAATCACATTAGGATTCTCTTTTTAACCTGTTCCTTAAAACACTAGTGCTTACGAAATCTATTGGAGGCAGAAGCAGTCAAGGGTAGCTTAGGGTTAGGGTTAGGGTTAGGGTGAGGGTTAGGGTATGGCTTAGGGTACGGGTTCGGGGAGGGGTTCGGGTAGGGCGTAGGGTATGGGTTAGGTATAGGGTTAGGGCTAGTGTTAGGGTTAGGGCTCGGTTTAGGGTATGGGTTCGGATTAGGGTACGCGTTAGGGTTAGGGTAGGGGTTAGGGTTAGGGTACGCATTAGGGTGCGGGTAGTTATTAAACCTATCACACTCTCTAGAAACCCCTTAGCACGTAAAGGAATATTATTTGGGGGTCCAACCATGGAGAAGAGTTTAGACACGAGGAGAAGATAAGGAACACACCCATTATCAAGAAATCACATTAGGATTCTCTTTTTAACCTGTTCCTTAAAACACTAGTGCTTAGGAAATCTATTGGAGGCAGAAGCAGTCAAGGGTAGCTTAGGGTTAGGGTTAGGGTTAGGGTGAGGGTTAGGGTATGGCTTAGGGTACGGGTTCGGGGAGGGGTTCGGGTAGGGCGTAGGGTATGGGTTAGGGTTAGGGTTAGGGTTAGGGTTCGGTTTAGGGTACGGGTTAGTATTAGGGTACGTGTTAGTGTTAGGGTAGGGGTTAGGGTTAGGGTACGCGATAGGGTGAGGTTAGTTATTAAACCTATCCCACTCTGTAGATACCCCTTAGCACGTACAGGAATATTATTGGGGGTCCAGCCATGGAGAATAGTTTAGACACTAGGAGAAGATAAGGAACACACCCATTATCACGAAATCACATTAGGATTCTCTTTTTCAGCTGTTCCTTAAAACACTAGTGCTTAGGAAATCTATTGGAGGCAGAAGCAGTCAAGGGTAGCTTAGGGTTAGGGTTAGGGTTAGGGTGAGGGTTAGGGTATGGCTTAGGGTACGGGTTCAGGGAGGGGTTCGGGTAGGGCGTAGGGTATGGGTTAGGGTTAGGGTTAGGGTTAGTGTTAGGGTTAGGGCTCGCTTTAGGGTAAGGGTTAGGATTAGGGTACGCGTTAGTGTTAGGGTAGGGGTTAGGGTTAGGGTACGCGATAGGGTGAGGTTAGTTATTAAACCTATCCCACTCTCTAGATACCCCTTAGCACGTAAAGGAATATTATTTGGGGGTCCAGCCATGGAGAAGAGTTTAGACACTAGGAGAAGATAAGGAACACACCCATTATCAAGAAATCACATTAGGATTCTCTTTTTAACCTGTTCCTTAAAACACTAGTGCTTAGGAAATCTATTGGAGGCAGAAGCAGTCAAGGGTAGCTTAGGGTTAGGGTTAGGGTTAGGGTGAGGGTTAGGGTACGGCTTAGGGTACGGGTTCGGGGAGGGGTTCGGGTAGCGCGTACGGTATTGGTTAGGGTTAGGGTTAGGGCTAGTGTTAGGGTTAGGGCTCGGTTTAGGGTACGGGTTAGGATTAGGGTACACGTTAGGGTTAGGGTAGGGGTTAGGGTTAGGGAACGCGTTAGGGTGAGGGTAGTTATTAAACCTATCCCACTCTCTAGATACCCCTTAGCACGTAAAGGAATATTATTTGGGGGTCCAGCCATGGAGAAGAGTTTAGACACGAGGAGAAGATAAGGAACACACCCATTATCAAGAAATCACATTAGGATTCTCTTTTTAACCTGTTCCTTAAAACACTAGTGCTTAGCTTAAAACACTAGTGCTTACGAAATCTATTGGAGGCAGAAGCCGTCAAGGGTAGCTTAGGGTTAGGGTTAGGGTTAGGGTGAGGGTTAGGGTACGGCTTAGGGTACGAATTCGGGGAGGGGTTCGGGTAGGGCGTAGGGTATGGGTTAGGGTTAGGGTTAGGGTTAGTGTTAGGGTTAGGGCTCGGTTTAGGGTACGGGTTAGGATTAGGGTACGCGTTAGGGTTACGGTAGGGGTTAGGGTTAGTGTACGCGTTAGGGTGAGGGTAGTTATTAAACCTATCCCACTCTCTAGATACCCCTTAGCACGTAAAGGAATATTACTTGGGGGTCCAGCCATGGAGAAGAGTATAGACACTAGGAGAAGATAAGGAACACACCCATTATCACGAAATCACATTAGGATTCTCTTTTTAACCTGGTCCTTAAAACACTAGTGCTTAGGAAATCTATTGGAGGCAGAAACAGTCAAGGGTAGCTTAGGGTTAGGGTTAGGGTTAGGGTGAGGTCTAGGGTATGGCTTAGGGTACGGGTTCGGGGAGGGGTTCGGTTAGGGCGTAGGGTATTGGTTAGGGTTAGGGTTAGGGTTAGTGTTATGGTTAGGGCTCGGTTTAGGGTACGGGTTAGGATTAGTGTACGCGTTAGGGTTAGGGTAGGGGTTAGGGTTAGGGTACGTGTTAGGGTGAGGGTAGTTATTAAACCAATCACACTCTCTAGATACCCCTTAGCACATAAAGGAATATTATTTGGGGGTCCAGTCATGGAGAAGAGTTTAGACACGAGGAGAAATAAGGAACACACCCATTATCACGAAATCACATTAGGATTCTCTTTTTAACCTGTTTCTTAAAACACTAGTGCTTAGGAAATCTATTGGAGGCAGAAGCAGTCAAGGGTAGCTTAGGGTTAGGGTTAGGGTTAGGGTGATGGTTAGGGTACGGCTTACGGTACGGGTTCGGTGAGGGGTTCGGGTAGGGCGTAGGGTATGGGTTAGGGTTAGGGTTAGGGCTAGTGTTAGGTTTAGGGCTCGGTTTAGGGTACGGGTTAGGATTAGGGTACGCGTTAGGGTTAGGATAGGGGTTAGGGTTAGGGTACGCGTTAGGGTGAGCGTAGTTATTAAACCTATCCCACTCTCGAGATACCCCTTAGCACGTAAAGGAATATTATTTGGGGGTCCAGCCATGGAGAAGAGTTTAGACACGAGGAGAAGATAAGGAACACACCCATTATCACGAAATCACATTAGGATTCTCTTTTTAACCTGTTCCTTAAAACACTAGTGCTTAGGAAATCTATTGGAGGCAGAAGCAGTCAAGGGTAGCTTAGGGTTAGGGTTAGGGTTAGGGTGAGGGTTAGGGTACGGCTTAGGGTACGGGTTCGGGGAGGGGTTCGGGTAGAGCGTAGGGTATGGGTTAGGGTTAGGGTTAGGGTTAGGGTTAGGGTTAGGGTTAGGGTTAGGGTTAGGGTTAGGATTAGGGTACGCGCTAGGGTTAGGGTAGGGGTTAGGGTTAGGGTACGTGTTAGGGTGAGGGTAGTTATTAAACCTATCCCACTCTCTAGATACCCCTTAGCACGTAAAGGAATATTATTTGGGGGTCCAGCCATGGAGAAGAGTTTAGACACTAGGAGAAGATAAGGAACACACCCATTATCACGAAATCACATTAGGATTCTCTTTTTCACCTGTTCCTTAAAACACTAGTGCTTAGGAAATCTATTGGAGGCAGAAGCAGTCAAGGGTACCTTAGGGTTAGGGTTAGGGTTAGGGTGATGGTTAGGGTACGGCTTACGGTACGGGTTCGGTGAGGGGTTCGGGTAGGGCGTAGGGTATGGGTTAGGGTTAGGGTTAGGGCTAGTGTTAGGTTTAGGGCTCGGTTTAGGGTACGGGTTAGGATTAGGGTACGCGTTAGGGTTAGGGTAGGGGTTAGGGTTAGGGTACGCGTTAGGGTGAGGGTAGTTATTAAACCTATCCCACTCTCTAGATACCCCTTAGCACGTAAAGGAATATTATTTGGGGGACCAGCCATGGAGAAGAGTTTAGACACGAGGAGAAGATAAGGAACACACCCATTATCAAGAAATCACATTAGGATTCTCTTTTTAACCTGTTCCTTAAAACACTAGTGCTTAGGAAATCTATTGGAGGCAGAAGCAGTCAAGGGTAGCTTAGGGTTAGGTTTAGGGTTAGGGTGAGGGTTAGGGTACGGCTTAGGGTACGGGTTCGGGAAGGGGTTCGGGTAGGGCGTAGGGTATGGGTTAGGGTTAGGGTTAGGGTTAGTGTTAGGGTTAGGGCTCGGTTTAGGGTACGGGTTAGGATTAGGGTACGCGTTAGGGTTAGGGTAGGGGTTAGGGTTAGTGTACGCGTTAGGGTGAGGGTAGTTATTAAACCTATCCCACTCTCTAGATACCCCTTAGCACGTAAAGGAATATTAATGGGGGTCCAGCCATGGAGAAGAGTTTAGACACTAGGAGAAGATAAGGAACACACCCATTATCACGAAATCACATTAGGATTCTCTTTTTCACCTGTTCCTTAAAACACTAGTGCTTAGGAAATCTATTGGAGGCAGAAGCAGTCAAGGGTAGCTTAGGGTTAGGGTTAGGGTTAGGGTGAGGGTTAGGGTATGGCTTAGGGTACGGGTTCGGGGAGGGGTTCGGGTAGGGCGTAGGGTATGGGTTAGGTATAGGGTTAGGGCTCGGTTTAGGGTATGGGTTCGGATTAGGGTACGCGTTAGGGTTAGGGTAGGGGTTAGGGTTAGGGTACGCATTAGGGTGCGGGTAGTTATTAAACCTATCACATTCTCTAGAAACCCCTTAGCACGTAAAGGAATATTATTTGGGGGTCCAACCATGGAGAAGAGTTTAGACACGAGGAGAAGATAAGGAACACACCCATTATCAAGAAATCACATTAGGATTCTCTTTTTCACCTGTTCCTTAAAACACTAGTGCTTAGGAAATCTATTGGAGGCAGAAGCCATCAAGGGTAGCTTAGGGTTAGGTTTAGGGTTAGGGTGAGGGTTAGGGTACGGCTTAGGGTACGGGTTCGGGGAGGGGTTCGGGTAGGGCGTAGGGTATGGGTTAGGGTTACGGTTAGGGTTAGTGTTAGGGTTAGGGCTCGGTTTAGGGTACGGGTTAGGATTAGTGTACGCGTTAGGGTTAGGGTAGGGGTTAGGGTTAGTGTACGCGTTAGGGAGAGGGTAGTTATTAAACCTATCCCACTCTCTAGATACCCCTTAGCACGTACAGGAATATTATTTGGGGGTACAGCCATGGAGAAGAGTTTAGACACGAGGAGAAGATAAGGAACACACCCATTATCAAGAAATCACATTAGGATTCTCTTTTTCACCTGTTCCTTAAAACACTAGTGCTTAGGAAATCTATTGGAGGCAGAAGCAGTCAAGGGTAGCTTAGGGTTAGGGTTAGGGTTAGGGTGAGGGTTAGGGTACGGCTTAGGGTACGGGTTCGGGGAGGGGTTCGGGTAGGGCGTAGGGTATGGGTTAGGGTTAGGGTTAGGGTTAGTGTTAGGGTTAGGGCTCGGTTAAGGGTACGGGTTAGGATTAGGGTACGCGTTAGTGTTAGGGTAGTGGTTAGGGTTAGGGTACGCTTTAGGGTGAGGGTAGTTATTAAACCTATCCCACTCTCTAGATACCCCTTAGCACGTAAAGGAATATTATTTGGGGGTCCAGCCATGGAGAAGAGTTTAGACACTAGGAGAAGATAAGGAACACACCCATTATCAAGAAATCACATTAGGATTCTCTTTTTAACCTGTTCCTTAAAACACTAGTGCTTAGGAAATCTATTGGAGGCAGAAGCCGTAAAGGGTAGCTTAGGGTTAGGTTTAGGGTTAGGGTGAGGGTTAGGGTACGGCTTAGGGTACGGGTTCGGGGAGGGGTTCGGGTAGGGCGTAGGGTATGGGTTAGGGTTACGGTTAGGTTTAGTGTTAGGGTTAGGGCTCGGTTTAGGGTACGGGTTAGGATTACGGTACGCGTTAGGGTTAGGGTAGGGGTTAGGGTTAGTGTACGCGTTAGGGAGAGGGTAGTTATTAAACCTATCCCACTCTCTAGATACCCCTTAGCACGTACAGGAATATTATGTGGGGGTCCAGCCATGGAGAAGAGTTTAGACACGAGGAGAAGATAAGGAACACACCCATTATCAAGAAATCACATTAGGATTCTCTTTTTCACCTGTTCCTTAAAACACTAGTGCTTAGGAAATCTATTGGAGGCAGAAGCAGTCAAGGGTAGCTTAGGGTTAGGGTTAGGGTTAGGGTGAGGGTTAGGGTATGGCTTAGGGTACGGGTTCGGGGAGGGGTTCGGGTAGGGCGTAGGGCATGGTTTAGTGTTAGGGTTAGGGTTAGTGTTAGGGTTAGGGCTCGGTTTAGGGTACGGGTTAGGATTAGGGTACGCGTTAGTGTTAGGGTAGGTGTTAGGGTTAGGGTACGCGGTAGGGTGAGGTTAGTTATTAAACCTATCCCACTCTCTAGATACCCCTTAGCACGTAAAGGAATATTATTTGGGGGTCCAGCCATGGAGAAGAGTTTAGACACTAGGAGAAGATAAGGAACACACCCATTATCAAGAAATCACATTAGGATTCTCTTTTTAACCTGTTCCTTAAAACACTAGTGCTTAGGAAATCTATTGGAGGCAGAAGCAGTCAAGGGTAGCTTAGGGTTAGGGTGAGGGTTAGGGTACGGCTTAGGGTACGGGTTCGGGGAGGGGTTCGGGTAGGGCGTAGAGTATTGGTTAGGGTTAGGGTTAGGGCTAGTGTTAGGGTTAGGGCTCGGTTTAGGGTACGGGTTAGGATTAGGGTACGCGTTAGGGTTAGGGTAGGGGTTAGGGTTAGGGAACGCGTTAGGGTGAGGGTAGTTATTAAACCTATCCCACTCTCTAGATACCCCTTAGCACGTAAAGGAATATTATTTGGGGGTCCAGCCATGGAGAAGAGTTTAGACACGAGGAGAAGATAAGGAACACACCCATTATCAAGAAATCACATTAGGATTCTCTTTTTAACCTGTTCCTTAAAACACTAGTGCTTAGGAAATCTATTGGAGGCAGAAGCCGTCAAGGGTAGCTTAGGTTTAGGGTTAGGGTTAGGGTGAGGGTTAGGGTACGGCTTAGGGTACGGGTTCGGGGAGGGGTTCGGGTAGGGCGTAGGGTATGGGTTAGGGTTAGGGTTAGGGTTAGTGTTAGGGTTAGGGCTCGGTTTAGGGTATGGGTTAGGATTAGGGTACGCGTTAGGGTTAGGGTAGGGGTTAGGGTTAGTGTACGCGTTAGGGTGAGGGTAGTTATTAAACCTATCCCACTTTCTAGATACCCCTTAGCACGTACAGGAATATTATTGGGGGTCCAGCCATGGAGAAGAGTTTAGACACTAGGAGAAGATAAGGAACACACCCATTATCACGAAATCACATTAGGATTCTCTTTTTAACCTGTTCCTTAAAACACTAGTGCTTACGAAATCTATTGGAGGCAGAAGCCGTCAAGGGTAGCTTAGGGTTAGGGTTAGGGTTAGGGTGAGGGTTAGGGTACGGCTTAGGGTACGGGTTCGGGGAGGGGTTCGGGTAGGGCGTAGGGTATGGGTTAGGGTTAGGGTTAGGGTTAGTGTTAGGGTTAGGGCTCGGTTTAGGGTACGGGTTAGGATTAGGGTACGCGTTAGGGTTACGGTAGGGGTTAGGGTTAGTGTACGCGTTAGGGTGAGGGTAGTTATTAAACCTATCCCACTCTCTAGATACCCCTTAGCACGTAAAGGAATATTACTTGGGGGTCCAGCCATGGAGAAGAGTATAGACACTAGGAGAAGATAAGGAACACACCCATTATCACGAAATCACATTAGGATTCTCTTTTTAACCTGGTCCTTAAAACACTAGTGCTTAGGAAATCTATTGGAGGCAGAAGCAGTCAAGGGTAGCTTAGGGTTAGGGTTAGGGTTAGGGTGAGGTCTAGGGTATGGCTTAGGGTACGGGTTCGGGGAGGGGTTCGGGTAGGGCGTAGGGTATTGGTTAGGGTTAGGGTTAGGGTTAGTGTTATGGTTAGGGCTCGGTTTAGGGTACGGGTTAGGATTAGTGTACGCGTTAGGGTTAGGGTAGGGGTTAGGGTTAGGGTACGTGTTAGGGTGAGGGTAGTTATTAAACCAATCACACTCTCTAGATACCCCTTAGCACATAAAGGAATATTATTTGGGGGTCCAGTCATGGAGAAGAGTTTAGACACGAGGAGAAATAAGGAACACACCCATTATCACGAAATCACATTAGGATTCTCGTTTTAACCTGTTCCTTAAAACACTAGTGCTTAGGAAATCTATTGGAGGCAGAAGCAGTCAAGGGTAGCTTAGGGTTAGGGTTAGGGTTAGGGTGAGGGTTAGGGTACGGCTTACGGTACGGGTTCGGGGAGGGGTTCGGGTAGGGCGTAGGGTATGGGTTAGGGTTAGGGTTAGGGCTAGTGTTAGGTTTAGGGCTCGGTTTAGGGTACGGGTTAGGATTAGGGTACGTGTTAGGGTTAGGGTAGGGGTTAGGGTTAGGGTACGCGTTAGGGTGAGGGTAGTTATTAAACCTATCCCACTCTCTAGATACCCCTTAGCACGTAAAGGAATATTATTTGGGGGTCCAGCCATGGAGAAGAGTTTAGACACTAGGAGAAGATAAGGAACACACCCATTATCACGAAATCACATTAGGATTCTCTTTTTCACCTGTTCCTTAAAACACTAGTGCTTAGGAAATCTATTGGAGGCAGAAGCAGTCAAGGGTAGCTTAGGGTTAGTGTTAGGGTTAGGGTGAGGGCTAGGGTATGGCTTAGGGTACGGGTTCGGGGAGGGGTTCGGGTAGGGCGTAGGGTATGGGTTAGGGTTAGGGTTAGGGCTAGCGTTAGGTTTAGGGCTCGGTTTAGGGTACGGGTTAGGATTAGGGTACGCGTTAGGGTTAGGGTAGGGGTTAGGGTTAGGGTACGCGTTAGGGTGAGGGTAGTTATTAAACCTATCCCACTCTCTAGATACCCCTTAGCACGTAAAGGAATATTATTTGGGGGACCAGCCATGGAGAAGAGTTTAGACACGAGGAGAAGATAAGGAACACACCCATTATCAAGAAATCACATTAGGATTCTCTTTTTAACCTGTTCCTTAAAACACTAGTGCTTAGGAAATCTATTGGAGGCAGAAGCAGTCAAGGGTAGCTTAGGGTTAGGTTTAGGGTTAGGGTGAGGGTTAGGGTACGGCTTAGGGTACGGGTTCGGGAAGGGTTTCGGGTAGGGCGTAGGGTATGGGTTAGGGTTAGGGTTAGGGTTAGTGTTAGGGTTAGGGCTCGGTTTAGGGTACGGGTTAGGATTAGGGTACGCGTTAGGGTTAGGGTAGGGGTTAGGGTAGGGGTTAGGGTTAGTGTACGCGTTAGGGTGAGGGTAGTTATTAAACCTATCCCACTCTCTAGATACCCCTTAGCACGTAAAGGAATATTAATGGGGGTCCAGCCATGGAGAAGAGTTTAGACACTAGGAGAAGATAAGGAACACACCCATTATCACGAAATCACATTAGGATTCTCTTTTTCACCTGTTCCTTAAAACACTAGTGCTTAGGAAATCTATTGGAGGCAGAAGCAGTCAAGGGTAGCTTAGGGTTGGGGTTAGGGTTAGGGTGAGGGTTAGGGTATGGCTTAGGGTACGGGTTCGGGGAGGGGTTCGGGTAGGGCGTAGGGTATGGGTTAGGTATAGGGTTAGGGCTAGTGTTAGGGTTAGGGCTCGGTTTAGGGTATGGGTTCGGATTAGGGTACGCGTTAGGGTTAGGGTAGGGGTTAGGGTTAGGGTACGCATTAGGGTGCGGGTAGTTATTAAACCTATCACATTCTCTAGAAACCCCTTAGCACGTAAAGGAATATTATTTGGGGGTCCAACCATGGAGAAGAGTTTAGACACGAGGAGAAGATAAGGAACACACCCATTATCAAGAAATCACATTAGGATTCTCTTTTTCACCTGTTCCTTAAAACACTAGTGCTTAGGAAATCTATTGGAGGCAGAAGCCATCAAGGGTAGCTTAGGGTTAGGTTTAGGGTTAGGGTGAGGGTTAGGGTACGGCTTAGGGTACGGGTTCGGGGAGGGGTTCGGGTAGGGCGTAGGGTATGGGTTAGGGTTACGGTTAGGGTTAGTGTTAGGGTTAGGGCTCGGTTTAGGGTACGGGTTAGGATTAGTGTACGCGTTAGGGTTAGGGTAGGGGTTAGGGTTAGTGTACGCGTTAGGGAGAGGGTAGTTATTAAACCTATCCCACTCTCTAGATACCCCTTAGCACGTACAGGAATATTATTTGGGGGTCCAGCCATGGAGAAGAGTTTAGACACGAGGAGAAGATAAGGAACACACCCATTATCAAGAAATCACATTAGGATTCTCTTTTTCACCTGTTCCTTAAAACACTAGTGCTTAGGAAATCTATTGGAGGCAGAAGCAGTCAAGGGTAGCTTAGGGTTAGGGTTAGGGTTAGGGTGAGGGTTAGGGTACGGCTTAGGGTACGGGTTCGGGGAGGGGTTCGGGTAGGGCGTAGGGTATGGGTTAGGGTTAGGGTTAGGGTTAGTGTTAGGGTTAGGGCTCGGTTAAGGGTACGGGTTAGGATTAGGGTACGCGTTAGTGTTAGGGTAGTGGTTAGGGTTAGGGTACGCTTTAGGGTGAGGGTAGTTATTAAACCTATCCCACTCTCTAGATACCCCTTAGCACGTAAAGGAATATTATTTGGGGGTCCAGCCATGGAGAAGAGTTTAGACACTAGGAGAAGATAAGGAACACACCCATTATCAAGAAATCACATTAGGATTCTCTTTTTAACCTGTTCCTTAAAACACTAGTGCTTAGGAAATCTATTGGAGGCAGAAGCCGTCAAGGGTAGCTTAGGGTTAGGTTTAGGGTTAGGGTGAGGGTTAGGGTACGGCTTAGGGTACGGGTTCGGGGAGGGGTTCGGGTAGGGCGTAGGGTATGGGTTAGGGTTACGGTTAGGTTTAGTGTTAGGGTTAGGGCTCGGTTTAGGGTACGGGTTAGGATTACGGTACGCGTTAGGGTTAGGGTAGGGGTTAGGGTTAGTGTACGCGTTAGGGAGAGGGTAGTTATTAAACCTATCCCACTCTCTAGATACCCCTTAGCACGTACAGGAATATTATGTGGGGGTCCAGCCATGGAGAAGAGTTTAGACACGAGGAGAAGATAAGGAACACACCCATTATCAAGAAATCACATTAGGATTCTCTTTTTCACCTGTTCCTTAAAACACTAGTGCTTAGGAAATCTATTGGAGGCAGAAGCAGTCAAGGGTAGCTTAGGGTTAGGGTTAGGGTTAGGGTGAGGGTTAGGGTATGGCTTAGGGTACGGGTTCGGGGAGGGGTTCGGGTAGGGCGTAGGGCATGGTTTAGGGTTAGGGTTAGGGTTAGTGTTAGGGTTAGGGCTCGGTTTAGGGTACGGGTTAGGATTAGGGTACGCGTTAGTGTTAGGGTAGGTGTTAGGGTTAGGGTACGCGATAGGGTGAGGTTAGTTATTAAACCTATCCCACTCTCTAGATACCCCTTAGCACGTAAAGGAATATTATTTGGGGGTCCAGCCATGGAGAAGAGTTTAGACACTAGGAGAAGATAAGGAACACACCCATTATCAAGAAATCACATTAGGATTCTCTTTTTAACCTGTTCCTTAAAACACTAGTGCTTAGGAAATCTATTGGAGGCAGAAGCAGTCAAGGGTAGCTTAGGGTTAGGGTGAGGGTTAGGGTACGGCTTAGGGTACGGGTTCGGGGAGGGGTTCGGGTAGGGCGTAGAGTATTGGTTAGGGTTAGGGTTAGGGCTAGTGTTAGGGTTAGGGCTCGGTTTAGGGTACGGGTTAGGATTAGGGTACGCGTTAGGGTTAGGGTAGGGGTTAGGGTTAGGGAACGCGTTAGGGTGAGGGTAGTTATTAAACCTATCCCACTCTCTAGATACCCCTTAGCACGTAAAGGAATATTATTTGGGGGTCCAGCCATGGAGAAGAGTTTAGACACGAGGAGAAGATAAGGAACACACCCATTATCAAGAAATCACATTAGGATTCTCTTTTTAACCTGTTCCTTAAAACACTAGTGCTTAGGAAATCTATTGGAGGCAGAAGCCGTCAAGGGTAGCTTAGGTTTAGGGTTAGGGTTAGGGTGAGGGTTAGGGTACGGCTTAGGGTACGGGTTCGGGGAGGGGTTCGGGTAGGGCGTAGGGTATGGGTTAGGGTTAGGGTTACGGTTAGTGTTAGGGTTAGGGCTCGGTTTAGGGTATGGGTTAGGATTAGGGTACGCGTTAGGGTTAGGGTAGGGGTTAGGGTTAGTGTACGCGTTAGGGTGAGGGTAGTTATTAAACCTATCCCACTTTCTAGATACCCCTTAGCACGTACAGGAATATTATTGGGGGTCCAGCCATGGAGAAGAGTTTAGACACTAGGAGAAGATAAGGAACACACCCATTATCACGAAATCACATTAGGATTCTCTTTTTAACCTGTTCCTTAAAACACTAGTGCTTACGAAATCTATTGGAGGCAGAAGCCGTCAAGGGTAGCTTAGGGTTAGGGTTAGGGTTAGGGTGAGGGTTAGGGTACGGCTTAGGGTACGGGTTCGGGGAGGGGTTCGGGTAGGGCGTAGGGTATGGGTTAGGGTTAGGGTTAGGGTTAGTGTTAGGGTTAGGGCTCGGTTTAGGGTACGGGTTAGGATTAGGGTACGCGTTAGGGTTACGGTAGGGGTTAGGGTTAGTGTACGCGTTAGGGTGAGGGTAGTTATTAAACCTATCCCACTCTCTAGATACCCCTTAGCACGTAAAGGAATATTACTTGGGGGTCCAGCCATGGAGAAGAGTATAGACACTAGGAGAAGATAAGGAACACACCCATTATCACGAAATCACATTAGGATTCTCTTTTTAACCTGGTCCTTAAAACACTAGTGCTTAGGAAATCTATTGGAGGCAGAAGCAGTCAAGGGTAGCTTAGGGTTAGGGTTAGGGTTAGGGTGAGGTCTAGGGTATGGCTTAGGGTACGGGTTCGGGGAGGGGTTCGGGTAGGGCGTAGGGTATTGGTTAGGGTTAGGGTTAGGGTTAGTGTTATGGTTAGGGCTCGGTTTAGGGTACGGGTTAGGATTAGTGTACGCGTTAGGGTTAGGGTAGGGGTTATGGTTAGGGTACGTGTTAGGGTGAGGGTAGTTATTAAACCAATCACACTCTCTAGATACCCCTTAGCACATAAAGGAATATTATTTGGGGGTCCAGTCATGGAGAAGAGTTTAGACACGAGGAGAAATAAGGAACACACCCATTATCACGAAATCACATTAGGATTCTCTTTTTAACCTGTTCCTTAAAACACTAGTGCTTAGGAAATCTATTGGAGGCAGAAGCAGTCAAGGGTAGCTTAGGGTTAGGGTTAGGGTTAGGGTGAGGGTTAGGGTACGGCTTACGGTACGGGTTCGGGGAGGGGTTCGGGTAGGGCGTAGGGTATGGGTTAGGGTTAGGGTTAGGGCTAGTGTTAGGTTTAGGGCTCGGTTTAGGGTACGGGTTAGGATTAGTGTACGCGTTAGGGTTAGGGTAGGGGTTAGGGTTAGGGTACGCGTTAGGGTGAGGTTAGTTATTAAACCTATCCCACTCTCTAGATACCCCTTAGCACTTAAAGGAATATTATTTGGGGGTCCAGCCATGGAGAAGAGTTTAGACACGAGGAGAAGATAAGGAACACACCCATTATCACGAAATCATATTAGGATTCTCTTTTTAACCTGTTCCTTAAAACACTAGTGCTTAGGAAATCTAGTGGAGGCAGAAGCAGTCAAGGGTAGCTTAGGGTTAGTGTTAGGGTTAGGGTGAGGGCTAGGGTATGGCTTAGGGTACGGGTTCGGGGAGGGGTTCAGGTAGGGCGTAGGGTATGGGTTAGGGTTAGGGTTAGGGTTAGTGTTAGGGTTAGGGCTCGGTTTAGGGTACGGGTTAGGATTAGGGTACGCGCTAGGGTTAGGGTAGGGGTTAGGGTTAGTGTACGCGTTAGGGTGAGGGTAGTTATTAAACCTATCCCACTTTCTAGATACCCCTTAGCACGTACAGGAATATTATTGGGGGTCCAGCCATGGAGAAGAGTTTAGACACTAGGAGAAGATAAGGAACACACCCATTATCACGAAATCACATTAGGATTCTCTTTTTAACCTGTTCCTTAAAACACTAGTGCTTACGAAATCTATTGGAGGCAGAAGCCGTCAAGGGTAGCTTAGGGTTAGGTTTAGGGTTAGGGTGAGGGTTAGGGTACGGCTTAGGGTACGAATTCGGGGAGGGGTTCGGGTAGGGCGTAGGGTATGGGTTAGGGTTAGGGTTAGGGTTAGTGTTAGGGTTAGGGCTCGGTTTAGGGTACGGGTTAGGATTAGGGTACGCGTTAGGGTGAGGGTAGTTATTAAACCTATCCCACTCTCTAGATACCCCTTAGCACGTAAAGGAATATTACTTGGGGGTCCAGCCATGGAGAAGAGTATAGACACTAGGAGAAGATAAGGAACACACCCATTATCACGAAATCACATTAGGATTCTCTTTTTAACCTGGTCCTTAAAACACTAGTGCTTAGGAAATCTATTGGAGGCAGAAGCAGTCAAGGGTAGCTTAGGGTTAGGGTTAGGGTTAGGGTGAGGTCTAGGGTATGGCTTAGGGTTCGGGTTCGGGGAGGGTTTCGGTTAGGGCGTAGGGTATTGGTTAGGGTTAGGGTTAGGGTTAGTGTTAGGTTTAGGGCTCGGTTTAGGGTACGGGTTAGGATTAGTGTACGCGTTAGGGTTAGGGTAGGGGTTAGGGTTAGGGTACGCGTTAGGGTGAGGTTAGTTATTAAACCTATCCCACTCTCTAGATACCCCTTAGCACTTAAAGGAATATTATTTGTGGGTCCAGCCATGGAGAAGAGTTTAGACACTAGGAGAAGATAAGGAACACACCCATTATCACGAAATCATATTAGGATTCTCTTTTTAACCTGTTCCTTAAAACACTAGTGCTTAGGAAATCTATTGGAGGCAGAAGCAGTCAAGGGTAGCTTAGGGTTAGTGTTAGGGTTAGGGTGAGGGCTAGGGTATGGCTTAGGGTACGGGTTCGGGGAGGGGTTCAGGTAGGGCGTAGGGTATGGGTTAGGGTTAGGGTTAGGGTTAGTGTTAGGGTTAGGGCTCGGTTTAGGGTACGGGTTAGGATTAGGGTACGCGCTAGGGTTAGGGTAGGGGTTAGGGTTAGTGTACGCGTTAGGGTGAGGGTAGTTATTAAACCTATCCCACTTTCTAGATACCCCTTAGCACGTACAGGAATATTATTGGGGGTCCAGCCATGGAGAAGAGTTTAGACACTAGGAGAAGATAAGGAACACACCCATTATCACGAAATCACATTAGGATTCTCTTTTTAACCTGTTCCTTAAAACACTAGTGCTTACGAAATCTATTGGAGGCAGAAGCCGTCAAGGGTAGCTTAGGATTAGGGTTAGGGTTAGGGTGAGGGTTAGGGTACGGCTTAGGGTACGAATTCGGGGAGGGGTTCGGGTAGGGCGTAGGGTATGGGTTAGGGTTAGGGTTAGGGTTAGTGTTAGGGTTAGGGCTCGGTTTAGGGTACGGGTTAGGATTAGGGTACGCGTTAGGGTTACGGTAGGGGTTAGGGTTAGTGTACGCGTTAGGGTGAGGGTAGTTATTAAACCTATCCCACTCTCTAGATACCCCTTAGCACGTAAAGGAATATTACTTGGGGGTCCAGCCATGGAGAAGAGTATAGACACTAGGAGAAGATAAGGAACACACCCATTATCACGAAATCACATTAGGATTCTCTTTTTAACCTGGTCCTTAAAACACTAGTGCTTAGGAAATCTATTGGAGGCAGAAGCAGTCAAGGGTAGCTTAGGGTTAGGGTTAGGGTTAGGGTGAGGTCTAGGGTATGGCTTAGGGTACGGGTTCGGGGAGGGGTTCGGTTAGGGCGTAGGGTATTGGTTAGGGTTAGGGTTAGGGTTAGTGTTATGGTTAGGGCTCGGTTTAGGGTACGGGTTAGGATTAGTGTACGCGTTAGGGTTAGGGTAGGGGTTAGGGTTAGGGTACGTGTTAGGGTGAGGGTAGTTATTAAACCAATCACACTCTCTAGATACCCCTTAGCACATAAAGGAATATTATTTGGGGGTCCAGTCATGGAGAAGAGTTTAGACACGAGGAGAAATAAGGAACACACCCATTATCACGAAATCACATTAGGATTCTCTTTTTAACCTGTTCCTTAAAACACTAGTGCTTAGGAAAACTATTGGAGGCAGAAGCAGTCAAGGGTAGCTTAGGGTTAGGGTTAGGGTTAGGGTGATGGTTAGGGTACGGCTTACGGTACGGTTTCGGTGAGGGGTTCGGGTAGGGCGTAGGGTATGGGTTAGGGTTAGGGTTAGGGCTAGTGTTAGGTTTAGGGCTCGGTTTAGGGTACGGGTTAGGATTAGTGTACGCGTTAGGGTTAGGGTAGGGGTTAGGGTTAGGGTACGCGTTTGGGTGAGGGTAGTTATTAAACCTATCCCACTCTCTAGATACCCGTTAGCACTTAAAGGAATATTATTTGGGGGTCCAGCCATGGAGAAGAGTTTAGACACGAGGAGAAGATAAGGAACACACCCATTATCACGAAATCATATTAGGATTCTCTTTTTAACCTGTTCCTTAAAACACTAGTGCTTAGGAAATCTATTGGAGGCAGAAGCAGTCAAGGGTAGCTTAGGGTTAGTGTTAGGGTTAGGGTGAGGGCTAGGGTATGGCTTAGGGTACGGGTTCGGGGAGGGGTTCAGGTAGGGCGTAGGGTATGTGTTAGGGTTAGGGTTAGGGCTAGTGTTAGGTTTAGGGCTCGGTTTAGGGTACGGGTTAGGATTAGGGTACGCGTTAGGGTTAGGATAGGGGTTAGGGTTAGGTTACGCGTTAGGGTGAGCGTAGTTATTAAACCTATCCCACTCTCGAGATACCCCTTAGCACGTACAGGAATATTATTGGGGGTCCAGCCATGGAGAAGAGTTTAGACACTAGGAGAAGATAAGGAACACACCCATTATCACGAAATCACATTAGGATTCTCTTTTTAACCTGTTCCTTAAAACACTAGTGCTTACGAAATCTATTGGAGGCAGAAGCCGTCAAGGGTAGCTTAGGATTAGGGTTAGGGTTAGGGTGAGGGTTAGGGTACGGCTTAGGGTACGAATTCGGGGAGGGGTTCGGGTAGGGCGTAGGGTATGGGTTAGGGTTAGGGTTAGGGTTAGTGTTAGGGTTAGGGCTCGGTTTAGGGTACGGGTTAGGATTAGGGTACGCGTTAGGGTTACGGTAGGGGTTAGGGTTAGTGTACGCGTTAGGGTGAGGGTAGTTATTAAACCTATCCCACTCTCTAGATACCCCTTAGCACGTAAAGGAATATTACTTGGGGGTCCAGCCATGGAGAAGAGTATAGACACTAGGAGAAGATAAGGAACACACCCATTATCACGAAATCACATTAGGATTCTCTTTTTAACCTGGTCCTTAAAACACTAGTGCTTAGGAAATCTATTGGAGGCAGAAGCAGTCAAGGGTAGCTTAGGGTTAGGGTTAGGGTTAGGGTGAGGTCTAGGGTATGGCTTAGGGTACGGGTTCGGGGAGGGGTTCGGTTAGGGCGTAGGGTATTGGTTAGGGTTAGGGTTAGGGTTAGTGTTATGGTTAGGGCTCGGTTTAGGGTACGGGTTAGGATTAGTGTACGCGTTAGGGTTAGGGTAGGGGTTAGGGTTAGGGTACGTGTTAGGGTGAGGGTAGTTATTAAACCAATCACACTCTCTAGATACCCCTTAGCACATAAAGGAATATTATTTGGGGGTCCAGTCATGGAGAAGAGTTTAGACACGAGGAGAAATAAGGAACACACCCATTATCACGAAATCACATTAGGATTCTCTTTTTAACCTGTTCCTTAAAACACTAGTGCTTAGGAAATCTATTGGAGGCAGAAGCAGTCAAGGGTAGCTTAGGGTTAGGGTTAGGGTTAGGGTGATGGTTAGGGTACGGCTTACGGTACGGTTTCGGTGAGGGGTTCGGGTAGGGCGTAGGGTATGGGTTAGGGTTAGGGTTAGGGCTAGTGTTAGGTTTAGGGCTCGGTTTAGGGTACGGGTTAGGATTAGTGTACGCGTTAGGGTTAGGGTAGGGGTTAGGGTTAGGGTACGCGTTTGGGTGAGGGTAGTTATTAAACCTATCCCACTCTCTAGATACCCCTTAGCACTTAAAGGAATATTATTTGGGGGTCCAGCCATGGAGAAGAGTTTAGACACGAGGAGAAGATAAGGAACACACCCATTATCACGAAATCATATTAGGATTCTCTTTTTAACCTGTTCCTTAAAACACTAGTGCTTAGGAAATCTATTGGAGGCAGAAGCAGTCAAGGGTAGCTTAGGGTTAGTGTTAGGGTTAGGGTGAGGGCTAGGGTATGGCTTAGGGTACGGGTTCGGGGAGGGGTTCAGGTAGGGCGTAGGGTATGTGTTAGGGTTAGGGTTAGGGCTAGTGTTAGGTTTAGGGCTCGGTTTAGGGTACGGGTTAGGATTAGGGTACGCGTTAGGGTTAGGATAGGGGTTAGGGTTAGGTTACGCGTTAGGGTGAGCGTAGTTATTAAACCTATCCCACTCTCGAGATACCCCTTAGCACGTAAAGGAATATTATTTGGGGGTCCAGCCATGGAGAAGAGTTTAGACACGAGGAGAAGATAAGGAACACACCCATTATCAAGAAATCACATTAGGATTCTCTTTTTAACCTGTTCCTTAAAACACTAGTGCTTAGGAAATCTATTGGAGGCAGAAGCAGTCAAGGGTAGCTTAGGGTTAGGGTTAGGGTTAGGGTGAGGGTTAGGGTACGGCTTAGGGTACGGGTTCGGGAAGGGGTTCGGGTAGAGCGTAGGGTATTGGTTAGGGTTAAGGTTAGGGCTCGGTTTAGGGTACGGGTTAGGATTAGGGTACGCGTTAGGGTTAGGGTAGGGGTTAGGGTTAGCGTACGCGTTAGGGTGAGGGTAGTTATTAAACCTATCCCACTCTCTAGATACCCCTTAGCACGTACAGGAATATTATTGGGGGTCCAGCCATGGAGAAGAGTTTAGACACTAGGAGAAGATAAGGAACACACCCATTATCACGAAATCACATTAGGATTCTCTTTTTAACCTGTTCCTTAAAACACTAGTTCTTACGAAATCTATTGGAGGCAGAAGCCGTCAAGGGTAGCTTAGGGTTAGGGTTAGGGTTAGGGTGAGGGTTAGGGTACGGCTTAGGGTACGGGTTCGGGGAGGGGTTCGGGTAGGGCGTAGGGTATGGGTTAGGGTTAGGGTTAGGGTTAGTGTTAGGGTTAGGGCTCGGTTTAGGGTACGGGTTAGGATTAGGGTACGCATTAGGGTTAGGGTAGGGGTTAGGGTTAGTGTACGCGTTATGGTGAGGGTAGTTATTAAACCTATCCCACTCTCTAGATACCTCTTAGCACGTACAGGAATATTATTGGGGGTCCAGCCATGGAGAAGAGTTTAGACACTAGGAGAAGAAAAGGAACACACCCATTATCACGAAATCACATTAGGATTCTCTTTTTAACCTGTTCCTTAAAACACTAGTGCTTAGGAAATCTATTGGAGGCAGAAGCAGTCAAGGGTATCTTAGGGTTAGGGTTAGGGTTAGGGTGAGGGTTAGGGTATGGCTTAGGGTACGGGTTCGGGGAGGGGTTCGTGTAGGGCGTAGGGTATGGGTTGGGTTAGGGTTAGGGTTAGTGTTAGGTTTAGGGCTCGGTTTAGGGTACGGGTTAGGATTAGGGTATGCGTTAGGGTTAGGGTAGGGGTTAGGGTTAGGGTACGCGTTAGGGTGGGAGTAGTTATTAAACCTATCCCACTCTCTAGATACCCCTTAGCACGTAAAGGAATATTATTTGGGGGTCCAGCCATGGAGAAGAGTTTAGACACGAGGAGAAGATAAGGAACACACCCATTATCACGAAATCACATTAGGATTCTCTTTTTAACCTGTTCCTTAAAACACTAGTGCTTAGGAAATCTATTGGAGGCAGAAGCAGTCAAGGGTAGCTTAGGGTTAGGGTTAGGGTTAGGGTGAGGGTTAGGGTACGGCTTAGGGTACGGGTTCGGGGAGGGGTTCGGGTAGAGCGTAGGGTATGGGTTAGGGTTAGGGTTAGGGCTAGCGTTAGGTTTAGGGCTCGGTTTAGGGTACGGGTTAGGATTAGGGTACGCGTTAGGGTTAGGGTAGGGGTTAGGGTTAGGGTACGCGTTAGGGTGAGGGTAGTTATTAAACCTATCCCACTCTCTAGATACCCCTTAGCACGTAAAGGAATATTATTTGGGGGACCAGCCATGGAGAAGAGTTTAGACACGAGGAGAAGATAAGGAACACACCCATTATCAAGAAATCACATTAGGATTCTCTTTTTAACCTGTTCCTTAAAACACTAGTGCTTAGGAAATCTATTGGAGGCAGAAGCAGTCAAGGGTAGCTTAGGGTTAGGTTTAGGGTTAGGGTGAGGGTTAGGGTACGGCTTAGGGTACGGGTTCGGGAAGGGGTTCGGGTAGGGCGTAGGGTATGGGTTAGGGTTAGGGTTAGGGTTAGTGTTAGGGTTAGGGCTCGGTTTAGGGTACGGGTTAGGATTAGGGTACGCGTTAGGGTTAGGGTAGGGGTTAGGGTTAGGGTACGCGATAGGGTGAGGTTAGTTATTAAACCTATCCCACTCTCTAGATACCCCTTAGCACGTAAAGGAATATTATTTGGGGGTCCAGCCATGGAGAAGAGTTTAGACACTAGGAGAAGATAAGGAACACACCCATTATCAAGAAATCACATTAGGATTCTCTTTTTAACCTGTTCCTTAAAACACTAGTGCTTAGGAAATCTATTGGAGGCAGAAGCAGTCAAGGGTAGCTTAGGGTTAGGTTTAGGGTTAGGGTGAGGGTTAGGGTACGGCTTAGGGTACGGGTTCGGGAAGGGGTTCGGGTAGGGCGTAGGGTATGGGTTAGGGTTAGGGTTAGGGTTAGTGTTAGGGTTAGGGCTCGGTTTAGGGTACGGGTTAGGATTAGGGTACGTGTTAGTGTTAGGGTAGGGGTTAGGGTTAGGGTACGCGATAGGGTGAGGTTAGTTATTAAACCTATCCCACTCTGTAGATACCCCTTAGCACGTAAAGGAATATTATTTGGTGGTCCAGCCATGGAGAAGAGTTTAGACACTAGGAGAAGATAAGGAACACACCCATTATCAAGAAATCACATTAGGATTCTCTTTTTAACCTGTTCCTTAAAACACTAGTGCTTAGGAAATCTATTGGAGGCAGAAGCAGTCAAGGGTAGCTTAGGGTTAGGGTTAGGGTTAGGGTGAGGGTTAGGGTACGGCTTAGGGTACGGGTTCGGGGAGGGGTTCGGGTAGGGCGTAGGGTATGGGTTAGGGTTAGGGTTAGGGCAAGGGTTAGGGTTAGGGCTCGGTTTAGGGTACGGGTTAGAATTAGGGTACGCGTTAGGGTTAGGGTAGGGGTTAGGGTTAGGGTACGCGTTAGGGTGAGGGTAGTTATTAAACCTATCCCAATCTCTAGATACCCCTTAGCACTTAAAGGAATATTAATTGGGGGTTCAGCCATGGAGAAGAGTTTAGACACGAGGAGAAGATAAGGAACACACCCATTATCAAGAAATCACATTAGGATTCTCTTTTTAACCTGTTCCTTAAAACACTAGTGCTTAGGAAATCTATTGGAGGCAGAAGCCGTCAAGGGTAGCTTAGGGTTAGGTTTAGGGTTAGGGTGAGGGTTAGGGTACGGCTTAGGGTACGGGTTCGGGGAGGGGTTCGGGTAGGGCGTAGGGTATGGGTTAGGGTTACGGTTATGGTTAGTGTTAGGGTTAGGGCTCGGTTTAGGGTACGGGTTAGGATTAGGGTACGCGTTAGGGTTAAGGTAGGGGTTAGGGTTAGTGTACGCGTTAGGGAGAGGGTAGTTATTAAACCTATCCCACTCTCTAGACACCCCTTAGCACGTACAGGAATATTATTTGGGGGTCCAGCCATGGAGAAGAGTTTAGACACGAGGAGAAGATAAGGAACACACCCATTATCAAGAAATCACATTAGGATTCTCTTTTTCACCTGTTCCTTAAAACACTAGTGCTTAGGAAATCTATTGGAGGCAGAAGCAGTCAAGGGTAGCTTAGGGTTAGGGTTAGGTTTAGGGTGAGGGTTAGGGTATGGCTTAGGGTACGGGTTCGGGGAGGGGTTCGGGTAGGGCGTAGGGTATGGTTTAGGGTTAGGGTTAGGGTTAGTGTTAGGGTTAGGGCTCGGTTTAGGGTACGGGTTAGGATTAGGGTACGCGTTAGTGTTAGGGTAGGGGTTAGGGTTAGGGTACGCGATAGGGTGAGGTTAGTTATTAAACCTATCCCACTCTCTAGATACCCCTTAGCACGTAAAGGAATATTATTTGGGGGTCCAGCCATGGAGAAGAGTTTAGACACTAGGAGAAGATAAGGAACACACCCATTATCAAGAAATCACATTAGGATTCTCTTTTTAACCTGTTCCTTAAAACACTAGTGCTTAGGAAATCTATTGGAGGCAGAAGCAGTCAAGGGTAGCTTAGGGTTAGGGTGAGGGTTAGGGTACGGCTTAGGGTACGGGTTCGGGGAGGGGTTCGGGTAGGGCGTAGAGTATTGGTTAGGGTTAGGGTTAGGGCTAATGTTAGGGTTAGGGCTCGGTTTAGGGTACGGGTTAGGATTAGGGTACGCGTTAGTGTTAGGGTAGTGGTTAGGGTTAGGGTACGCTTTAGGGTGAGGGTAGTTATTAAACCTATCCCACTCTCTAGATACCCCTTAGCACGTAAAGGAATATTATTTGGGGGTCCAGCCATGGAGAAGAGTTTAGACACTAGGAGAAGATAAGGAACACACCCATTATCAAGAAATCACATTAGGATTCTCTTTTTAACCTGTTCCTTAAAACACTAGTGCTTAGGAAATCTATTGGAGGCAGAAGCAGTCAAGGGTAGCTTAGGGTTAGGGTTAGGGTTAGGGTGAGGGCTAAGGTATGGCTTAGGGTACGGGTTCGGGGAGGGGTTCGGGTAGGGCGTAGGGTATGGGTTAGGGTTAGGGTTAGGGTTAGTGTTATGGTTAGGGCTCGGTTTAGGGTACGGGTTAGGATTAGGGTACGCGTTAGGGTTAGGGTAGGGGTTAGGGTTAGGGTACGTGTTAGGGTGAGGGTAGTTATTAAACCTATCACACTCTCTAGATACCCCTTAGCACATAAAGGAATATTATTTGGGGGTCCAGCCATGGAGAAGAGTTTAGACACGAGGAGAAGATAAGGAACACACCCATTATCACGAAATCACATTAGGATTCTCTTTTTAACCTGTTCCTTAAAACACTAGTGCTTAGGAAATCTATTGGAGGCAGAAGCCGTCAAGCGTAGCTTAGGGTTAGGTTTAGGGTTAGGGTGAGGGTTAGGGTACGGCTTAGGGTACGGGTTCGGGGAGGGGTTCGGGTAGGGCGTAGGGTATGGGTTAGGGTTACGGTTATGGTTAGTGTTAGGGTTAGGGCTCGGTTTAGGGTACGGGTTAGGATTAGGGTACGCGTTAGGGTTAAGGTAGGGGTTAGGGTTAGTGTACGCGTTAGGGAGAGGGTAGTTATTAAACCTATCCCACTCTCTAGATACCCCTTAGCACGTACAGGAATATTATTTGGGGGTCCAGCCATGGAGAAGAGTTTAGACACGAGGAGAAGATAAGGAACACACCCATTATCAAGAAATCACATTAGGATTCTCTTTTTCACCTGTTCCTTAAAACACTAGTGCTTAGGAAATCTATTGGAGGCAGAAGCAGTCAAGGGTAGCTTAGGGTTAGGGTGAGGGTTAGGGTACGGCTTAGGGTACGGGTTCGGGGAGGGGTTCGGGTAGGGCGTAGGGTATGGGTTAGGGTTAGGGTTAGAGTTAGTGTTAGGGTTAGGGCTCGGTTTAGGGTACGGGTTAGGATTAGGTTACGCGCTAGGGTTAGGTTAGGGGTTAGAGTTAGGGTACGCGTTAGGGTGAGGATAGTTATTAAACCTATCCCACTCTCTAGATACCCCTTAGCACGTAAAGGAATATTATTTGGGGGTCCAGCCATGGAGAAGAGTTTAGACACTAGGAGAAGATAAGGAACACACCCATTATCAAGAAATCACATTAGGATTCTCTTTTTAACCTGTTCCTTAAAACACTAGTGCTTAGGAAATCTATTGGAGGCAGAAGCAGTCAAGGGTAGCTTAGGGTTACGGTTAGGGTTAGGGTGAGGGCTAGGGTATGGCTTAGGGTACGGGTTCGGGGAGGGGTTCGGGTAGGGCATAGGCTATGGGTTAGGGTTAGGGTTAGGGTTAGTGTTATGGTTAGGGCTCGGTTTAGGGTACGGGTTAGGATTAGGGTACGCGTTAGGGTTAGGGTAGGGGTTAGGGTTAGGGTACGCGTTAGGGTGAGGGTAGTTATTAAACCTATCCCACTCTCTAGATACCCCTTAGCACGTAAAGGAATATTATTTGGGGGACCAGCCATGGAGAAGAGTTTAGACACTAGGAGAAGATAAGGAACACACCCATTATCACGAAATCACATTAGGATTCTCTTTTTAACCTGTTCCTTAAAACACTAGTGCTTAGGAAATCTATTGGAGGCAGAAGCAGTCAAGGGTAGCTTAGGGTTAGGGTTAGGGTTAGGGTGAGGGTTAGGGTACGGCTTAGGGTACGGGTTCGGGGAGGAGTTCGAGTAGGGCGTAGGGTATGGGTTAGGGTTAGGGTTAGGGTTAGTGTTATGGTTAGGGCTCGGTTTAGGGTACGGGTTAGGATTAGGGTACGCGTTAGGGTTAGGGTAGGGGTTAGGGTTAGGGTACGCGTTAGGGTGAGGGTAGTTATTAAACCTATCCCACTCTCTAGATACCCCTTAGCACGTAAAGGAATATTATTTGGGGGACCAGCCATGGAGAAGAGTTTAGACACTAGGAGAAGATAAGGAACACACCCATTATCACGAAATCACATTAGGATTCTCTTTTTAACCTGTTCCTTAAAACACTAGTGCTTAGGAAATCTATTGGAGGCAGAAGCAGTCAAGGGTAGCTTAGGGTTAGGGTTAGGGTTAGGGTGAGGGTTAGGGTACGGCTTAGGGTACGGGTTCGGGGAGGAGTTCGGGTAGGGCGTAGGGTATGGGTTAGGGTTAGGGTTAGGGTTAGTGTTAGGGTTAGGGCTCGGTTTAGGGTATGGGTTAGGATTAGGGTATGCGTTAGGGTTAGGGTAGGGGTTAGGGTTAGTGTACGCGTTAGGGTGAGGGTAGTTATTAAACCTATCCCACTCTCTAGATACCCCTTAGCACGTAAAGGAATATTATTTGGGGGTCCAGCCATGGAGAAGAGTTTAGACACTAGGAGAAGATAAGGAACACACCCATTATCAAGAAATCACAATATGATTCTCTTTTTAAACTGTTCCTTAAAACACTAGTGCTTAGGAAATCTATTGGAGGCAGAAGCAGTCAAGGGTAGCTTAGGGTTAGGGTTAGGGTTAGGGTGAGGGTTAGGGTACGGCTTAGGGTACGGGTTCGGGGAGGAGTTCGGGTAGGGCGTAGGGTATGGGTTAGGGTTAGGGTTAGGGTTAGTGTTAGGTTTAGGGCTCGGTTTAGGGTATGGGTTAGGATTAGGGTACGCGCTAGGGTTAGGGTAGGGGTTAGGGTTAGGGTACGCGTTAGGGTGGGGGTAGTTATTAAACCTATCACACTCTCTAGATACCCCTTTGCACGTAAAGGAATATTATTTGGGGGTCCAGCCATGGAGAAGAGTTTAGACACGAGGAGAAGATAAGGAACACACCCATTATCAAGAAATCACATTAGGATTCTCTTTTCACCTGTTCCTTAAAACACTAGTGCTTAGGAAATCTATTGGAGGCAGAAGCAGTCAAGGGTAGCTTAGGGTTAGGGTTAGGGTTAGGGTGAGGGTTAGGGTATGACGTAGGGTACGGGTTCGGGGAGGGGTTCGGGTAGGGCGTAGGGTATGGGTTAGGGTTAGGGTTAGTGTTAGGGTTAGGGCTCGGTTTAGGGTACGGGTTAGGATTAGGGTACGCGTTAGTGTTAGGGTAGGGGTTAGGGTTAGGGTACGCGATAGGGTGAGGTTAGTTATTAAACCTATCCCACTCTCTAGATACCCCTTAGCACGTAAAGGAATATTATTTGGGGGTCCAGCCATGGAGAAGAGTTTAGACACTAGGAGAAGGTAAGGAACACACCCATTATCAAGAAATCACATTAGGATTCTCTTTTTAACCTGTTCCTTAAAACACTAGTGCTTAGGAAATCTATTGGAGGCAGAAGCAGTCAAGGGTAGCTTAGGGTTAGGGTGAGGGTTAGGGTACGGCTTAGGGTACGGGTTCGGGGAGGGGTTCGGGTAGGGCGTAGGGTATGGGTTAGGGTTAGGGTTAGTGTTAGGTTTAGGGCTCGGTTTAGGGTACGGGTTAGGATTAGGGTACGCGTTAGTGTTAGGGTAGGGGTTAGGGTTAGGGTACGCGATAGGGTGAGGTTAGTTATTAAACCTATCCCACTCTCTAGATACCCCTTAGCACGTAAAGGAATATTATTTGGGGGTCCAGCCATGGAGAAGAGTTTAGACACTAGGAGAAGGTAAGGAACACACCCATTATCAAGAAATCACATTAGGATTCTCTTTTTAACCTGTTCCTTAAAACACTAGTGCTTAGGAAATCTATTGGAGGCAGAAGCAGTCAAGGGTAGCTTAGGGTTAGTGTTAGGGTTAGGGTGAGGGCTAGGGTATGGCTTAGGGTACGGGTTCGGGGAGGGGTTCGGGTAGGGCGTAGGGTATGGGTTAGGGTTAGGGTTAGGGCTAGTGTTAGGTTTAGGGCTCGGTTTAGGGTACGGGTTAGGATTAGGGTACGCGTTAGGGTTAGGGTAGGGGTTAGGGTTAGGGTACGCGTTAGGGTGAGGGTAGTTATTAAACCTATCCTACTCTCTAAATACCCCTTAGCACGTAAAGGAATATTATTTGGGGGTCCAGCCATGGAGAAGAGTTTAGACATGAGGAGAAGATAAGGAACACACCCATTATCAAGAAATCACATTAGGATTCTCTTTTTAACCTGTTCCTTAAAACACTAGTGCTTAGGAAATCTATTGGAGGCAGAAGCCGTCAAGGGTAGCTTAGGGTTAGGTTTAGGGTTAGGGTGAGGGTTAGGGTACGGCTTAGGGTACGGGTTCGGGGAGGGTTTCGGGTAAGGCGTAGGGTATGGGTTAGGGTTAGGGTTAGGGTTAGTGTTAGGGTTAGGGCTCGGTTTAGGGTACGGGTTAGGATTAGGTTACACGTTAGGGTTAAGGTAGGGGTTAGGGTTAGTGTACGCGTTAGGGAGAGGGTAGTTATTAAACCTATCCCACTCTCTAGATACCCCTTAGCACGTACAGGAATATTATTCGGGGGTCCAGCCATGGAGAAGAGTTTAGACACGAGGAGAAGATAAGGAACACACCCATTATCAAGAAATCACATTAGGATTCTCTTTTTCACCTGTTCCTTAAAACACTAGTGCTTAGGAAATCTATTGGAGGCAGAAGCAGTCAAGGGTAGCTTAGGGTTAGGGTTAGGTTTAGGGTGAGGGTTAGGGTATGGCTTAGGGTACGGGTTCGGGGAGGGGTTCGGGTAGGGCGTAGGGTATGGTTTAGGGTTAGGGTTAGGGTTAGTGTTAGGGTTAGGGCTCGGTTTAGGGTACGGGTTAGGATTAAGGTACGCGTTAGTGTTAGGGTAGGGGTTAGGGTTAGGGTACGCGATAGTGTGAGGTTAGTTATTAAACCTATCCCACTCTCTAGATACCCCTTAGCACGTAAAGGAATATTATTTGGGGGTCCAGCCATGGAGAAGAGTTTAGACACTAGGAGAAGATAAGGAACACACCCATTATCAAGAAATCACATTAGGATTCTCTTTTTAACCTGTTCCTTAAAACACTAGTGCTTAGGAAATCTATTGGAGGCAGAAGCAGTCAAGGGTAGCTTAGGGTTACGGTTAGGGTTAGGGTGAGGGCTAGGGTATGGCTTAGGGTACGGGTTCGGGGAGGGGTTCGGGTAGGGCATAGGCTATGGGTTAGGGTTAGGGTTAGGGTTAGTGTTATGGTTAGGGCTCGGTTTAGGGTACGGGTTAGGATTAGGGTACGCGTTAGGGTTAGGGTAGGGGTTAGGGTTAGGGTACGCGTTAGGGTGAGGGTAGTTAATAAACCTATCCCACTCTCTAGATACCCCTTAGCACGTAAAGGAATATTATTTGGGGGACCAGCCATGGAGAAGAGTTTAGACACTAGGAGAAGATAAGGAACACACCCATTATCACGAAATCACATTAGGATTCTCTTTTTAACCTGTTCCTTAAAACACTAGTGCTTAGGAAATCTATTGGAGGCAGAAGCAGTCAAGGGTAGCTTAGGGTTAGGGTTAGGGTTAGGGTGAGGGTTAGGGTACGGCTTAGGGTACGGGTTAGGGGAGGAGTTCGGGTAGGGCGTAGGGTATGGGTTAGGGTTAGGGTTAGGGTTAGTGTTATGGTTAGGGCTCGGTTTAGGGTACGGGTTAGGATTAGGGTACGCGTTAGGGTTAGGGTAGGGGTTAGGGTTAGGGTACGCATTAGGGTGAGGGTAGTTATTAAACCTATCCCACTCTCTAGATACCCCTTAGCACGTAAAGGAATATTATTTGGGGGACCAGCCATGGAGAAGAGTTTAGACACTAGGAGAAGATAAGGAACACACCCATTATCACGAAATCACATTAGGATTCTCTTTTTAACCTGTTCCTTAAAACACTAGTGCTTAGGAAATCTATTGGAGGCAGAAGCAGTCAAGGGTAGCTTAGGGTTAGGGTTAGGGTTAGGGTGAGGGTTAGGGTACGGCTTAGGGTACGGGTTCGGGGAGGAGTTCGGGTAGGGCGTAGGGTATGGGTTAGGGTTAGGGTTAGGGTTAGTGTTAGGGTTAGGGCTCGGTTTAGGGTATGGGTTAGGATTAGGGTATGCGTTAGGGTTAGGGTAGGGGTTAGGGTTAGTGTACGCGTTAGGGTGAGGGTAGTTATTAAACCTATCCCACTCTCTAGATACCCCTTAGCACGTAAAGGAATATTATTTGGGGGTCCAGCCATGGAGAAGAGTTTAGACACTAGGAGAAGATAAGGAACACACCCATTATCAAGAAATCACAATATGATTCTCTTTTTAAACTGTTCCTTAAAACACTAGTGCTTAGGAAATCTATTGGAGGCAGAAGCAGTCAAGGGTAGCTTAGGGTTAGGGTTAGGGTTAGGGTGAGGGTTAGGGTACGGCTTAGGTTACGGGTTCGGGGAGGAGTTCGGGTAGGGCGTAGGGTATGGGTTAGGGTTAGGGTTAGGGTTAGTGTTAGGTTTAGGGCTCGGTTTAGGTTATGGGTTAGGATTAGGGTACGCGCTAGGGTTAGGGTAGGGGTTAGGGTTAGGGTACGCGTTAGGGTGGGGGTAGTTATTAAACCTATCACACTCTCTAGATACCCCTTTGCACGTAAAGGAATATTATTTGGGGGTCCAGCCATGGAGAAGAGTTTAGACACGAGGAGAAGATAAGGAACACACCCATTATCAAGAAATCACATTAGGATTCTCTTTTCACCTGTTCCTTAAAACACTAGTGCTTAGGAAATCTATTGGAGGCAGAAGCAGTCAAGGGTAGCTTAGGGTTAGGGTTAGGGTTAGGGTGAGTGTTAGGGTATGGCTTAGGGTACGGGTTCGGGGAGGGGTTCGGGTAGGGCGTAGGGTATGTGTTAGGGTTAGGGTTAGTGTTAGGGTTAGGGCTCGGTTTAGGGTACGGGTTAGGATTAGGGTACGCGTTAGTGTTAGGGTAGGGGTTAGGGTTAGGGTACGCGATAGGGTGAGGTTAGTTATTAAACCTATCCCACTCTCTAGATACCCCTTAGCACGTAAAGGAATATTATTTGGGGGTCCAGCCATGGAGAAGAGTTTAGACACTAGGAGAAGGTAAGGAACACACCCATTATCAAGAAATCACATTAGGATTCTCTTTTTAACCTGTTCCTTAAAACACTAGTGCTTAGGAAATCTATTGGAGGCAGAAGCAGTCAAGGGTAGCTTAGGGTTAGGGTGAGGGTTAGGGTACGGCTTAGGGTACGGGTTCGGGGAGGGGTTCGGGTAGGGCGTAGGGTATTGGTTAGGGTTAGGGTTAGGGCTAGTGTTAGGTTTAGGGATCGGTTTAGGGTACGGGTTAGGATTAGGGTACGCGTTAGGGTTAGGGTAGGGGTTAGGGTTAGGGAACGCGTTAGGGTGAGGGTAGTTATTAAACCTATCCCACTCTCTAGATACCCCTTAGCACGTAAAGGAATATTATTTGGGGGTCCAGCCATGGAGAAGAGTTTAGACACTAGGAGAAGATAAGGAACACACCCATTATCAAGAAATCACATTAGGATTCTCTTTTTAACCTGTTCCTTAAAACACTAGTGCTTAGGAAATCTATTGGAGGCAGAAGCCGTCAAGGGAAGCTCAGGGTTAGGGTTAGGGTTAGGGTGAGGGTTAGGGTACGGTTTAGGGTACGGGTTCAGGGAGGGGTTCGGGTAGGGCGTAGGGTATGCCTTAGGGTTAGGGTTAGAGTTAGTGTTAGGGTTAGGGCTCGGTATAGGTTACGGGTTAGGATTAGGGTACGCGCTAGGGTTAGGGTAGGGGTTAGGGTTAGGGAACGCGTTAGGGTGAGGGTAGTTATTAAACCTATCCCACTCTCTAGATACCCCTTAGCACGTAAAGGAATATTATTTGGGGGTCCAGCCATGGAGAAGAGTTTAGACACGAGGAGAAGATTAGGAACACACCCATTATCAAGAAATCACATTAGGATTCTCTTTTTAACCTGTTCCTTAAAACACTAGTGCTTAGGAAATCTATTGGAGGCAGAAGCAGTCAAGGGTAGCTTAGGGTTAGTGTTAGGGTTAGGGTGAGGGCTAGGGTATGGCTTAGGGTACGGGTTCGGGGAGGGGTTCGGGTAGGGCGTAGGGTATGGGTTAGGGTTAGGGTTAGGGCTAGTGTTAGGTTTAGGGCTCGGTTTAGGGTACGGGTTAGGATTAGGGTACGCGTTACGTTTAGGATAGGGGTTAGGGTTAGGGTACGCGTTAGGGTGAGCGTAGTTATTAAACCTATCCCACTCTCTAGATACCCCTTAGCACGTAAAGGAATATTATTTGGGGGTCCAGCCATGGAGAAGAGTTTAGACACGAGGAGAAGATAAGGAACACACCCATTATCAAGAAATCACATTAGGATTCTCTTTTTAACCTGTTCCTTAAAACACTAGTGCTTAGGAAATCTATTGGAGGCAGAAGCAGTCAAGGGTAGCTTAGGGTTAGGGTTAGGGTGAGGGTGAGGGTTAGGGTACGGCTTAGGGTACGGGTTCGGGGAGGGGTTCGGGTAGAGCGTAGGGTATTGGTTAGGGTTAGGGTTAGGGCTCGGTTTAGGGTACGGGTTAGGATTAGGGTACGCGTTAGGGTTAGGGTAGGGGTTAGGGTTAGTGTACGCGTTAGGGTGAGGGTAGTTATTAAACCTATCCCACTCTCTAGATACCCCTTAGCACGTACAGGAATATTATTGGGGGTCCAGCCATGGAGAAGAGTTTAGACACTCGGAGAAGATAAGGAACACACCCATTATCACGAAATCACATTAGGATTCTCTTTTTAACCTGTTCCTTAAAACACTAGTGCTTACGAAATCTATTGGAGGCAGAAGCCGTCAAGGGTAGCTTAGGGTTAGGGTTAGGGTTAGGGTGAGGGTTAGGGTACGGCTTAGGGTACGGTTTCGGGGAGGGGTTCGGGTAGGGCGTAGGGTATGGGTTAGGGTTAGGTTTAGGGTTAGTGTTAGGGTTAGGGCTCGGTTTAGGGTACGGGTTAGGATTAGGGTATGCATTAGGGTTAGGGTAGGGGTTAGGGTTAGTGTACGCGTTAGGGTGAGGGTAGTTATTAAACCTATCCCACTCTCTAGATACCCCTTAGCACGTACAGGAATATTATTGGGGGTCCAGCCATGGAGAAGAGTTTAGACACTAGGAGAAGAAAAGGAACACAACCATTATCACGAAATCACATTAGGATTCTCATTTTAACCTGTTCCTTAAAACACTAGTGCTTAGGAAATCTATTGGAGGCAGAAGCAGTCAAGGGTATCTTAGGGTTAGGGTTAGGGTTAGGGTGAGGTTTAGGGTATGGCTTAGGGTACGGGTTCGGGGAGGGGTTCGGGTAGGGCGTAGGGTATGGGTTGGGTTAGGGTTAGGGTTAGTGTTAGGTTTAGGGCTCGGTTTAGGGTACGGGTTAGGATTAGGGTACGCGTTAGGGTTAGGGTAGGGGTTAGGGTTAGGGTACGCGTTAGGGTGGGAGTAGTTATTAAACCTATCACACTCTCTAGATACCCCTTAGCACGTAAAGGAATATTATTTGGGGGTCCAGCCATGGAGAAGAGTTTAGACACGAGGAGAAGATAAGGAACACACCCATTATCACGAAATCACATTAGGATTCTCTTTTTAACCTGTTCCTTAAAACACTAGTGCTTAGGAAATCTATTGGAGGCAGAAGCAGTCAAGGGTAGCTTAGGGTTAGGGTTAGGGTTAGGGTGAGGGTTAGGGTACGGCTTAGGGTACGGGTTCGGGGAGGGGTTCGGGTAGAGCGTAGGGTATGGGTTAGGGTTAGGGTTAGGGCTAGTGTTAGGTTTAGGGCTCTGTTTAGGGTACGGGTTAGGATTAGGGTACGCGTTAGGGTTAGGGTAGGGGTTAGGGTTAGGGTACGCGTTAGGCTGAGGGTAGTTATTAAACCTATCCCACTCTCTAGATACCCCTTAGCACTTAAAGGAATATTATTTGGGGGTCCAGCCATGGAGAAGAGTTTAGACACTAGGAGAAGATAAGGAACACACCCATTATCAAGAAATCACATTAGGATTCTCTTTTTAACCTGTTCCTTAAAACACTAGTGCTTAGGAAATCTATTGGAGGCAGAAGCCGTCAAGGGTAGCTTAGGGTTAGGGTTAGGGTTAGGGTGAGGGTTAGGGTACGGCTTAGGGTACGGGTTCGGGGAGGAGTTCGGGTAGGGCGTAGGGTATGGGTTAGGGTTAGGGTTAGGGTTAGTGTTAGGTTTAGGGCTCTGTTTAGGGTATGGGTTAGGATTAGGGTACGCGCTAGGGTTAGGGTAGGGGTTAGGGTTAGGGTACGCGTTAGGGTGGGGGTAGTTATTAAACCTATCACACTCTCTAGATACCCCTTTGCACGTAAAGGAATATTATTTGGGGGTCCAGCCATGGAGAAGAGTTTAGACACGAGGAGAAGATAAGGAACACACCCATTATCAAGAAATCACATTAGGATTCTCTTTTCACCTGTTCCTTAAAACACTAGTGCTTAGGAAATCTATTGGAGGCAGAAGCAGTCAAGGGTAGCTTAGGGTTAGGGTTAGGGTTAGGGTGAGGGTTAGGGTATGGCTTAGGGTACGGGTTCGGGGAGGGGTTCGGGTAGGGCGTAGGGTATGGGTTAGGGTTAGGGTTAGTGTTAGGGTTAGGGCTCGGTTTAGGGTACGGGTTAGGATTAGGGTACGCGTTAGTGTTAGGGTAGGGGTTAGGGTTAGGGTACGCGATAGGGTGAGGTTAGTTATTAAACCTATCCCACTCTCTAGATACCCCTTAGCACGTAAAGGAATATTATTTGGGGGTCCAGCCATGGAGAAGAGTTTAGACACTAGGAGAAGGTAAGGAACACACCCATTATCAAGAAATCACATTAGGATTCTCTTTTTAACCTGTTCCTTAAAACACTAGTGCTTAGGAAATCTATTGGAGGCAGAAGCAGTCAAGGATAGCTTAGGGTTAGGGTTAGGGTGAGGGTGAGGGTTAGGGTACGGCTTAGGTTACGGGTTCGGGGAGGGGTTCGGGTAGAGCGTAGGGTATTGGTTAGGGTTAGGGTTAGGGCTCGGTTTAGGGTACGGGTTAGGATTAGGGTACGCGTTAGGGTTAGGGTAGGGGTTAGGGTTAGTGTACGCGTTAGGGTGAGGGTAGTTATTAAACCTATCCCACTCTCTAGATACCCCTTAGCACGTACAGGAATATTATTGGGGGTCCAGCCATGGAGAAGAGTTTAGACACTAGGAGAAGATAAGGAACACACCCATTATCACGAAATCACATTAGGATTCTCTTTTTAACCTGTTCCTTAAAACACTAGTGCTTATGAAATCTATTGGCGGCAGAAGCCGTCAAGGGTAGCTTAGGGTTAGGGTTAGGGTTAGGGTGAGGGTTAGGGTACGGCTTAGGGTACGGGTTCGGGGAGGTGTTCGGGTAGGGCGTAGGGTATGGCTTAGGGTTAGGGTTAGGGTTAGTGTTAGGGTTAGGGCTCGGTTTAGGGTACGGGTTAGGATTAGGGTACGCATTAGGGTTAGGGTAGGGGTTAGGGTTAGTGTACGCGTTAGGGTGAGGGTAGTTATTAAACCTATCCCACTCTCTAGATACCCCTTAGCACGTACAGGAATATTATTGGGGGTCCAGCCATGGAGAAGAGTTTAGACACTAGGAGAAGAAAAGGAACACAACCATTATCACGAAATCACATTAGGATTCTCTTTTTAACCTGTTCCTTAAAACACTAGTGCTTAGGAAATCTATTGGAGGCAGAAGCAGTCAAGGGTATCTTAGGGTTAGGGTTAGGGTTAGGGTGAGGGTTAGGGTATGGCTTAGGGTACGGGTTCGGGGAGGGGTTCGGGTAGGGCGTAGGGTATGGGTTGGGTTAGGGTTAGGGTTAGTGTTAGGGTTAGGGTTAGGGTTAGGGTTAGGGTTAGGGTTAGGGTTAGGGTTAGGGTTAGGGTTAGGGTTAGGGTTAGGTTAGGGTTAGGGTTAGGGTTAGGGTGAGGGTTAGGGTACGGCTTAGGGTACGGGTTCGGGGAGGGGTTCGGGTAGGGCGTAGGGTATGGGTTAGGGTTAGGGTTAGGGTTAGTGTTAGGGTTAGGGCTCGGTTTAGGGTACGGGTTAGGATTAGGGTACGCGTTAGGGTTAGGGTAGGGGTTAGGGTTAGTGTACGCGTTAGGGTGAGGGTAGTTATTAAACCTATCCCAGTCTCTAGATACCCCTTAGCACGTACAGGAATATTATTTGGGGGTCCAGCCATGGAGAAGAGTTTAGACACGAGGAGAAGATAAGGAACACACCCATTATCAAGAAATCACATTAGGATTCTCTTTTTAACCTGTTCCTTAAAACACTAGTGCTTAGGAAATCTATTGGTGGCAGAAGCAATCAAGGGTAGCTTAGGGTTAGGGTTAGGGTTAGGGTGAGGGTTAGGGTACGGCTTATGGTACGGGTTCGGGGAGGGGTTCGGGTAGGGCGTAGGGTATTGGTTAGGGTTAGGGTTAGGGCTAGTGTTAGGGTTAGGGCTCGGTTTAGGGTATGGGTTAGGATTAGGGTACGCGTTAGGGTTAGGGTAGGGGTTAGGGTTCGGGAACGCGTTAGGGTGAGGGTAGTTATTAAACCTATCCCACTCTCTAGATACCCCTTAGCACGTAAAGGAATATTATTTGGGGGTCCAGCCATGGAGAAGAGTTTAGACACGAGGAGAAGATAAGGAACACACCCATTATCAAGAAATCACATTAGGATTCTCTTTTTAACCTGTTCCTTAAAACACTAGTGCTTAGGAAATCTATTGGAGGCAGAAGCCGTCAAGGGTAGCTTAGGGTTAGGGTTAGGGTTAGGGTGAGGGTTAGGGTACGGTTTAGGGTACGGGTTCAGGGAGGGGTTCGGGTAGGGCGTAGGGTATGGGTTAGGGTTAGGGTTAGAGTTAGTGTTAGGGTTAGGGCTCGGTTAAGGGTACGGGTTAGGATTAGGGTACGCGTTAGTGTTAGGGTAGTGGTTAGGGTTATGGTACGCTTTAGGGTGAGGGTAGTTATTAAACCTATCCCACTCCCTAGATACCCCTTAGCACGTAAAGTAATATTATTTGGGTGTCCAGCCATGGAGAAGAGTTTAGACACTAGGAGAAGATAAGGAACACACCCATTATCAAGAAATCACATTAGGATTCTCTTTTTAACCTGTTCCTTAAAACACTAGTGCTTAGGAAATCTATTGGAGGCAGAAGCCGTCAAGGGTAGCTTAGGGTTACGGTTAGGGTTAGGGTGAGGGTTAGGGTACGGCTTAGGTTACGGGTTCGGGGAGGGGTTCGGGTAGGGCGTAGAGTATGGGTTAGGGTTAGGGTTAGGGTTAGTGTTAGGGTTAGGGCTCGGTTAAGGGTACGGGTTAGGATTAGGGTACGCGTTAGTGTTAGGGTAGTGGTTAGGGTTAGGGTACGCTTTAGGGTGAGGGTAGTTATTAATCCTATCCCACTCTCTAGATACCCCTTAGCACGTAAAGGAATATTATTTGGGGGTCCAGCCATGGAGAAGAGTTTAGACACTAGGAGAAGATAAGGAACACACCCATTATCAAGAAATCACATTAGGATTCTCTTTTTAACCTGTTCCTTAAAACACTAGTGCTTAGGAAATCTATTGGAGGCAGAAGCCATCAAGGGTAGCTTAGGGTTAGGGTTAGGGTTAGGGTGAGGGTTAGGGTACGGCTTAGGGTACGGGTTCGGGGAGGGGTTCGGGTAGGGCGTAGGGTATGGGTTAGGGTTAGGGTTAGGGTTAGTGTTAGGGTTAGGGCTCGGTTTAGGGTACGGGTTAGGATTAGGGTACGCGTTAGGGTTTGGGTAGGGTTTAGGGTTAGTGTATGCGTTAGGGCGAGGGTAGTTACTAAACCTATCCCACTCTCTAGATACCCCTTAGCACGTACAGGAATTTTATTGGGGGTCCAGCCATGGAGAAGAGTTTAGACACTAGGAGAAGGTAAGGAACACACCCAATATCACGAAATCACATTAGGATTCTCTTTTTAACCTGTTCCTTAAAACACTAGTGCTTACGAAATCTATTGGAGGCAGAAGCCGTCAAGGGTAGCTTAGGGTTAGGGTTAGGGTTAGGGTGAGGGTTAGGGTACGGCTTAGGGTACGGGTTCGGGGAGGGGTTCGGGTAGGGCCTAGGGTATGGGCTAGGGTTAGGGTTAGGGTTAGTGTTAGGGTTAGGGCTCGGTTTAGGGTACGGGTTAGGATTAGGGTACGCGTTAGGGTTAGGGTAGGGGTTAGGGTTAGGGTACGCGTTAGGGTGGGAGTAGTTATTAAACCTATCACACTCTCTAGATACCCCTTAGCACGTAAAGGAATATTATTTGGGGGTCAAGCCATGGAGAAGAGTTTAGACACGAGGAGAAGATAAGGAACACACCCATTATCACGAAATCACATTAGGATTCTCTTTTTAACCTGTTCCTTAAAACACTAGTGCTTAGGAAATCTATTGGAGGCAGAAGCAGTCAAGGGTAGCTTAGGGTTAGGGTTAGGGTTAGGGTGAGGGTTAGGGTACGGCTTAGGGTACGGGTTCGGGGAGGGGTTCGGGTAGAGCGTAGGGTATGGGTTAGGGTTAGGGTTAGGGCTAGTGTTAGGTTTAGGGCTCGGTTTAGGGTACGGGTTAGGATTAGGGTACGCGTTAGGGTTAGGGTAGGGGTTAGGGTTAGTGTACGCGTTAGGGTGAGGGTAGTTATTAAACCTATCCCACTCTCTAGATACCCCTTAGCACGTAAAGGAATATTAATGGGGGTCCAGCCATGGAGAAGAGTTTAGACACTAGGAGAAGATAAGGAACACACCCATTATCACGAAATCACATTAGGATTCTCTTTTTAACCTGTTCCTTAAAACACTAGTGCTTAGGAAATCTATTGGAGCAGAAGCAGTCAAGGGTAGCTTAGAGTTAGGGTTAGGGTTAGGGTGAGGGTTAGGGTACGGCTTAGGGTACGGGTTCGGGGAGGGGTTCGGGTAGCGCGTAGGGTATTGGTTAGGGTTAGGGTTAGCGCTAGTGTTAGGGTTAGGGCTCGGTTTAGGGTACGGGTTAGGATTAGGGTACACTTTAGGGTTAGGGTAGGGGTTAGGGTTAGGGAACGCGTTAGGGTGAGGGTAGTTATTAAACCTACCCCACTCTCTAGATACCCCTTAGCACGTAAAGGAATATTATTTGGGGGTCCAGCCATGGAGAAGAGTTTAGACACGAGGAGAAGATAAGGAACACACCCATTATCAAGAAATCACATTAGGATTCTCTTTTTAACCTGTTCCTTAAAACACTAGTGCTTAGGAAATCTATTGGAGGCAGAAGCCGTCAAGGGTAGCTTAGGGTTAGGGTTAGGGTTAGGGTGAGGGTTAGGGTACGGTTTAGGGTACGGGTTCAGGGAGGGGTTCGGGTAGGGCGTAGGGTATGGGTTAGGTTTAGGGTTACGGTTAGTGTTAGGGTTAGGGCTCGGTTTAGGGTACGGGTTAGGATTAGGGTACGTGCTAGGGTTAGGGTAGGGGTTAGGGTTAGGGTACCCGTTAGGGTGAGGTTAGTTATTAAACCTATCCCACTCTCTAGATACCCCTTAGCACGTAAAAGAATATTATTTGGGGGTCCAGCCATGGAGAAGAATTTAGACACTAGGAGAAGATAAGGAACACACCCATTATCACGAAATCACATTAGGATTCTCTTTTTAACCTGTTCCTTCAAACACTAGTGCTTAGGAAATCTATTGGAGGCAGAAGCAGTCAAGGGTAGCTTAGGGTTAGTGTTAGGGTTAGGGTGAGGGCTAGGGTATGGCTTAGGGTACGGGTTCGGGGAGGGGTTCGGGTAGGGCGTAGGGTATGGGTTAGGGTTAGGGTTAGGGTTAGTGTTATGGTTAGGGCTCGGTTTAGGGTACGGGTTAGGATTAGGGTACGCGTTAGGGTTAGGGTAGGGGTTAGGGTTAGGGTACGCGTTAGGGTGAGGGTAGTTATTAAACCTATCCCACACTCTAGATACCCCTTAGCACGTAAAGGAATATTATTTGGGGGTCCAGCCATGGAGAAGAGTTTAGACACGAGGAGAAGATAAGGAACACACCCATTATCAAGAAATCACATTAGGATTCTCTTTTTAACCTGTTCCTTAAAACACTAGTGCTTACGAAATCTATTGGAGGCAGAAGCAGTCAAGGGTAGCTTAGGGTTAGGGTTAGGGTTAGGGTGAGGGTTAGGGTACGGCTTAGGGTACGGGTTCGGGGAGGGGTTCGGGTAGGGCGTAGGGTATGGGTTAGGGTTAGTGTTAGGGTTAGGGCTCGGTTTAGGGTACGGGTTAGGATTAGGGTACGCGTTAGGGTTAGGGTAGGGGATAGGGTTAGTGTACGCGTTTGGGTGATGGTAGTTTTTAAACCTATCCCACTCTCTAGATACCCCTTAACACGTAAAGGAATATTAATGGGGGTCCAGCCATGGAGAAGAGTTTAGACACTAGGAGAAGATAAGGAACACACCCATTATCACGAAATCACATTAGGATTCTCTTTTTAACCTGTTCCTTAAAACACTAGTGCTTAGGAAATCTATTGGAGGCAGAAGCAGTCAAGGGTAGCTTAGGGTTAGGGTTAGGGTTAGGGTGAGGGTTAGGGTATGGCTTAGGGTACGGGTTCGGGGAGGGGTTCGGGTAGGGCGTAGGGTATGGGTTAGGTATAGGGTTAGGGCTAGTGTTAGGGTTAGGGCTCGGTTTAGGGTATGGTTTCGGATTAGGGTACGCGTTAGGGTTAGGGTAGGGGTTAGGGTTAGGGTACGCATTAGGGTGCGGGTAGTTATTAAACCTATCACACTCTCTAGAAACCCCTTAGCACGTAAAGGAATATTATTTCGGGGTCCAACCATGGAGAAGAGTTTAGACACGAGGGAAGATAAGGAACACACCCATTATCAAGAAATCACATTAGGATTCTCTTTTTCACCTGTTCCTTAAAACACTAGTGCTTAGGAAATCTATTGGAGGCAGAAGCAGTCAAGGGTAGCTTAGGGTTAGGGTTAGGGTTAGGGTGAGGGTTAGGGTATGGCTTAGGGTACGGGTTCGGGGAGGGGTTCGGGTAGGGCGTCGGGTATGGGTTAGGGTTAGGGTTAGGATTAGTGTTAGGGTTAGGGCTCGGTTTAGGGTACGGGTTAGGATTAGGGTACGTGTTAGTGTTAGGGTAGGGGTTAGGGTTAGGGTACGCGATAGGGTGAGGTTAGTTATTAAACCTATCCCACTCTGTAGATACCCCTTAGCACGTAAAGGAATATTATTTTGTGGTCCAGCCATGGAGAAGAGTTTAGACACTAGGAGAAGATAAGGAACACACCCATTATCAAGAAATCACATTAGGATTCTCTTTTTAACCTGTTCCTTAAAACACTAGTGCTTAGGAAATCTATTGGAGGCAGAAGCAGTCAAGGGTAGCTTAGGCTTAGGGTTAGGGTTAGGGTGAGGGTTAGGGTACGGCTTAGGGTACGGGTTCGGGGAGGGGTTCGGGTAGGGCGTAGGGTATGGGTTAGGGTTAGGGTTAGGGCAAGGGTTAGGGTTAGGGCTCGGTTTAGGGTACGGGTTAGGATTAGGGTACGCGTTAGAGTTAGGGTAGGGGTTAGGGTTAGGGTACACGTTAGGGTGAGGGTAGTTATTAAATCTATCCCACTCTCTAGATACCCCTTAGCACGTAAAGGAACATTATTTGGGGGTCCAGCCATGGAGAAGAGTTTAGACACGAGGAGAAGATAAGGAACACACCCATTATCAAGAAATCACATTAGGATTCTCTTTTTAACCTGTTCCTTAAAACACTAGTGCTTAGGAAATCTATTGGAGGCAGAAGCAGTCAAGGGTAGCTTAGGGTTAGGGTTAGGGTTAGGGTGAGGGTTAGGGTACGGCTTAGGGTACGGGTTCGGGGAGGGGTTCGGGTAGGGCGTAGGGTATGGGTTAGGGTTAGGGTTAGTGTTAGGGTTAGGGCTCGGTTTAGGGTACGGGTTAGGATTAGGTTACGCGATAGGGTTAGGGTAGGGGTTAGGGTTAGTGTACGCGTTAGGGAGAGGGTAGTTATTAAACCTATCCCACTCTCTAGATACCCCTTAGCACGTACAGGAATATTATTTGGGGGTCCAGGCATGGAGAAGAGTTTAGACACGAGGAGAAGATAAGGAACACACCCATTATCAAGAAATCACATTAGGATTCTCTTTTTCACCTGTTCCTTAAAACACTAGTGCTTAGGAAATCTATTGGAGGCAGAAGCAGTCAAGGGTAGCTTAGGGTTAGGGTTAGGGTTAGGGTGAGGGTTAGGGTATGGCTTAGGGTACGGGTTCGGGGAGGGGTTCGGGTAGGGCGTAGGGCATGGTTTAGGGTTAGGGTTAGGGTTAGTGTTAGGGTTAGGGCTCGGTTTAGGGTACGGGTTAGGATTAGGGTACGCGTTAGTGTTAGGGTAGGGGTTAGGGTTAGGGTACGCGATAGGGTGAGGTTAGTTATTAAACCTATCCCACTCTCTAGATACCCCTTAGCACGTAAAGGAATATTATTTGGGGGTCCAGCCATGGAGAAGAGTTTAGACACTAGTAGAAGATAAGGAACACACCCATTATCAAGAAATCACATTAGGATTCTCTTTTTAAACTGTTCCTTAAAACACTAGTGCTTAGGAAATCTATTGGAGGCAGAAGCAGTCAAGGGTAGCTTAGGGTTAGGGTGAGGGTTAGGGTACGGCTTAGGGTACGGGTTCGGGGAGGGGTTTGGGTAGGGCGTAGAGTATTGGTTAGGGTTAGGGTTAGGGCTAGTGTTACGGTTAGGGCTCGGTTTAGGGTACGGGTTAGGATTAGGGTACGCGTTAGGGTTAGGGTAGGGGTTAGGGTTAGGGAACGCGTTAGGGTGAGGGTAGTTATTAAACCTATCCCACTCTCTAGATACCCCTTAGCACGTAAAGGAATATTATTTGGGGGTCCAGCCATGGAGAAGAGTTTAGACACGAGGAGAAGATAAGGAACACACCCATTATCACTAAATCACATTAGGATTCTCTTTTTAACCTGGTCCTTAAAACACTAGTGCTTAGGAAATCTATTGGAGGCAGAAGCAGTCAAGGGTAGCTTAGGGTTAGTGTTAGGGTTAGGGTACGGCTTACGGTACGGGTTCGGGGAGGGGTTCGGGTAGGGCGTAGGGTATGGGTTAGGGTTAGGGTTAGGGCTAGTGTTAGGTTTAGGGCTCGGTTTAGGGTACGGGTTAGGATTAGTGTACGCGTTAGGGTTAGGGTAGGGGTTAGGGTTAGGGTACGCGTTAGGGTGAGGGTAGTTATTAAACCTATCCCACTCTCTAGATACCACTTAGCACTTAAAGGAATATTATTTGGGGGTCCAGCCATGGAGAAGAGTTTAGACACGAGGAGAAGATAAGGAACACACCCATTATCAAGAAATCACATGAGGATTCTCTTTTTAACCTGTTCCTTAAAACACTAGTGCTTAGGAAATCTATTGGAGGCAGAAGCCGTCAAGGGTAGCTTAGGGTTAGGGTTAGGGTTAGGGTGAGGGTTAGGGTACGGCTTAGGGTACGGGTTCGGGGAGGGGTTCGGGTAGGGCGTAGGGTATGGGTTAGGGTTAGGGTTAGGGTTAGTGTTAGGGTTAGGGCTCGGTTTAGGGTACGGGTTAGGATTAGGGTACGCGTTAGTGTTAGGGTAGTGGTTAGGGTTAGGGTACGCTTTAGGGTGAGGGTAGTTATTAAACCTATCCCACTCTCTAGATACCCCTTAGCACGTAAAGGAATATTATTTGGGGGTCCAGCCATGGAGAAGAGTTTAGACACTAGGAGAAGATAAGGAACACACCCATTATCAAGAAATCACAATATGATTCTCTTTTTAAACTGTTCCTTAAAACACTAGTGCTTAGGAAATCTATTGGAGGCAGAAGCCGTCAAGGGTAGCTTATGGTTAGGGTTAGGGTTAGGGTGAGGGTTAGGGTACGGTTTAGGGTAGGGGTTCAGGGAGGGGTTCGGGTAGGGCGTAGGGTATGGGTTAGGGTTAGGGTTAGAGTTAGTGTTAGGATTAGGGCTCGGTTTAGGATACGGGTTAGGATTAGGGTACGCGCTAGGGTTAGGGTAGGGGTTAGGGTTAGGGTACGCGTTAGGGTGAGGGTAGTTATTAAACCTATCCCACTCTCTAGATACCCCTTAGCACGTACAGGAATATTATTGGGGGTCCAGCCATGGAGAAGAGTTTAGACACTAGGAGAAGATAAGGAACACACCCATTATCACGAAATCACATTAGGATTCTTTTTTTAACCTGTTCCTTAAAACACTAGTGCTTACGAAATCTATTGGAGGCAGAAACCATCAAGGGTAGCTTAGGGTTAGGGTTAGGGTTAGGGTGAGGGTTAGGGTACGGCTTAGGGTACGGGTTCGGGGAGGGGTTCGGGTAGGGCGTAGGGTATGGGTTAGGGTTAGGGTTAGGGTTAGTGTTAGGGTTAGGGCTCGGTTTAGGGTACGGGTTAGGATTAGGGTATGCGTTAGTGTTAGGGTAGTGGTTAGGGTTAGGGTACGCTTTAGGGTGAGAGTAGTTATTAAACCTATCCCACTCTCTAGATACCCCTTAGCACGTAAAGGAATATTATTTGGGGGTCCAGCCATGGAGAAGAGTTTAGACACTAGGAGAAGATAAGGAACACACCCATTATCAAGAAATCACAATATGATTCTCTTTTTAAACTGTTCCTTAAAACACTAGTGCTTAGGAAATCTATTGGAGGCAGAAGCAGTCAAGGGTAGCTTAGGGTTAGGGTTAGGGTTAGGGTGAGGGTTAGGGTACGGCTTAGGGTACGGGTTCGGTGAGGGGTTCGGGTAGGGCGTAGGGTATGGGTTAGGGTTACGGTTAGGGTTAGTGTTAGGGTTAGGGCTCGGTTTAGGGTACGGGTTAGGATTAGGTTACGCGTTAGGGTTAGGGTAGGGGTTAGGGTTAGTGTACGCGTTAGGGAGAGGGTAGTTATTAAACCTATCCCACTCTCTAGATACCCCTTAGCACGTACAGGAATATTATTTGGGGGTCCAGGCATGGAGAAGAGTTTAGACACGAGGAGAAGATAAGGAACACACCCATTATCAAGAAATCACATTAGGATTCTCTTTTTCACCTGTTCCTTAAAACACTAGTGCTTAGGAAATCTATTGGAGGCAGAAGCAGTCAAGGGTAGCTTAGGGTTAGGGTTAGGGTTAGGGTGAGGGTTAGGGTATGGCTTAGGGTACGGGTTCGGGGAGGGGTTCGGGTAGGGCGTAGGGCATGGTTTAGGGTTAGGGTTAGGGTTAGTGTTAGGGTTAGGGCTCGGTTTAGGGTACGGGTTAGGATTAGGGTACGCGTTAGTGTTAGGGTAGGGGTTAGGGTTAGGGTACGCGATAGGGTGAGGTTAGTTATTAAACCTATCCCACTCTCTAGATACCCCTTAGCACGTAAAGGAATATTATTTGGGGGTCCAGCCATGGAGAAGAGTTTAGACACTAGTAGAAGATAAGGAACACACCCATTATCAAGAAATCACATTAGGATTCTCTTTTTAAACTGTTCCTTAAAACACTAGTGCTTAGGAAATCTATTGGAGGCAGAAGCAGTCAAGGGTAGCTTAGGGTTAGGGTGAGGGTTAGGGTACGGCTTAGGGTACGGGTTCGGGGAGGGGTTCGGGTAGGGCGTAGAGTATTGGTTAGGGTTAGGGTTAGGGCTAGTGTTACGGTTAGGGCTCGGTTTAGGGTACGGGTTAGTATTAGGGTACGCGTTAGGGTTAGGGTAGGGGTTAGGGTTAGGGAACGCGTTAGGGTGAGGGTAGTTATTAAACCTATCCCACTCTCTAGATACCCCTTAGCACGTAAAGGAATATTATTTGGGGGTCCAGCCATGGAGAAGAGTTTAGACACGAGGAGAAGATAAGGAACACACCCATTATCACTAAATCACATTAGGATTCTCTTTTTAACCTGGTCCTTAAAACACTAGTGCTTAGGAAATCTATTGGAGGCAGAAGCAGTCAAGGGTAGCTTAGGGTTAGTGTTAGGGTTAGGGTGAGGGTTAGGGTACGGCTTACGGTACGGGTTCGGGGAGGGGTTCGGGTAGGGCGTAGGGTATGGGTTAGGGTTAGGGTTAGGGCTAGTGTTAGGTTTAGGGCTCGGTTTAGGGTACGGGTTAGGATTAGTGTACGCGTTAGGGTTAGGGTAGGGGTTAGGGTTAGGGTACGCGTTAGGGTGAGGGTAGTTATTAAACCTATCCCACTCTCTAGATACCACTTAGCACTTAAAGGAATATTATTTGGGGGTCCAGCCATGGAGAAGAGTTTAGACACGAGGAGAAGATAAGGAACACACCCATTATCAAGAAATCACATGAGGATTCTCTTTTTAACCTGTTCCTTAAAACACTAGTGCTTAGGAAATCTATTGGAGGCAGAAGCCGTCAAGGGTCGCTTAGGGTTAGGGTTAGGGTTAGGGTGAGGGTTAGGGTACGGCTTAGGGTACGGGTTCAGGGAGGGGTTCGGGTAGGGCGTAGGGTATGGGTTAGGGTTAGGGTTAGGGTTAGTGTTAGGGTTAGGGCTCGGTTTAGGGTACGGGTTAGGATTAGGGTACGCGTTAGTGTTAGGGTAGTGGTTAGGGTTAGGGTACGCTTTAGGGTGAGGGTAGTTATTAAACCTATCCCACTCTCTAGATACCCCTTAGCACGTAAAGGAATATTATTTGGGGGTCCAGCCATGGAGAAGAGTTTAGACACTAGGAGAAGATAAGGAACACACCCATTATCAAGAAATCACAATATGATTCTCTTTTTAAACTGTTCCTTAAAACACTAGTGCTTAGGAAATCTATTGGAGGCAGAAGCCGTCAAGGGTAGCTTATGGTTAGGGTTAGGGTTAGGGTGAGGGTTAGGGTACGGTTTAGGGTAGGGGTTCAGGGAGGGGTTCGGGTAGGGCGTAGGGTGTGGGTTAGGGTTAGGGTTAGGTTTAGTGTTAGGGTTAGGGCTCGGTTTAGGATACGGGTTAGGATTAGGGTACGCGCTAGGGTTAGGGTAGGGGTTAGGGTTAGGGTACGCGTTAGGGTGAGGGTAGTTATTAAACCTATCCCACTCTCTAGATACCCCTTAGCACGTACAGGAATATTATTGGGGGTCCAGCCATGGAGAAGAGTTTAGACACTAGGAGAAGATAAGGAACACACCCATTATCACGAAATCACATTAGGATTCTTTTTTTAACCTGTTCCTTAAAACACTAGTGCTTACGAAATCTATTGGAGGCAGAAACCATCAAGGGTAGCTTAGGGTTAGGGTTAGGGTTAGGGTGAGGGTTAGGGTACGGCTTAGGGTACGGGTTCGGGGAGGGGTTCGGGTAGGGCGTAGGGTATGGGTTAGGGTTACGGTTAGGGTTAGTGTTAGGGTTAGGGCTCGGTTTAGGGTACGGGTTAGGATTAGGGTACGCGTTAGGGTTACGGTAGGGGTTAGGGTTAGTGTACGCGTTAGGGTGAGGGTAGTTATTAAACCTATCCCACTGTCTAGATACGCCTTAGCACGTAACGGAATATTACTTGGGGTTCCAGCCATGGAGAAGAGTTTAGACACTAGGAGAAGATAAGGAACACACCCATTATCACGAAATCACATTAGGATTCTCTTTTTAACCTGGTCCTTAAAACACTAGTGCTTAGGAAATCTATTGGAGGCAGAAGCAGTCAAGGGTAGCTTAGGGTTAGGGTGAGGGTTAGGGTACGGCTTAGGGTACGGGTTCGGGGAGGGGTTCGGGTAGGGCGTAGAGTATTGGTTAGGGTTAGGGTTAGGGCTAGTGTTAGGGTTAGGGCTCGGTTTAGGGTACGGGTTAGGATTAGGGTACGCGTTAGGGTTAGGGTAGGGGTTAGGGTTAGGGAACGCGTTAGGGTGAGGGTAGTTATTAAACCTATCCCACTCTCTAGATACCCCTTAGCACGTAAAGTAATATTATTTGGGGGTCCAGCCATGGAGAAGAGTTTAGACACGAGGAGAAGATAAGGAACACACCCATTATCAAGAAATCACATTAGGATTCTCTTTTTAACCTGTTCCTTAAAACACTAGTGCTTAGGAAATCTATTGGAGGCAGAAGCCGTCAAGGGTAGCTTAGGGTTAGGGTTAGGGTTAGGGTGAGGGTTAGGGTACGGTTTAGGGTACGGGTTCAGGGAGGGGTTCGGGTAGGGCGTAGGTTATGGGTTAGGGTTAGTGTTAGAGTTAGTGTTAGGGTTAGGGCTCGGTTTAGGGTACGGGTTAGGATTAGGGTACGCGCTAGGGTTAGGTTAGGGGTTAGAGTTAGGGTACGCGTTAGGGTGAGGATAGTTATTAAACCTATCCCACTCTCTAGATACCCCTTAGCACGTAAAGGAATATTGTTTGGGGGTCCAGCCATGGAGAAGAGTTTAGACACTAGGAGAAGATAAGGAACACATCCATTATCACGAAATCATATTAGGATTCTCTTTTTAACCTGTTCCTTAAAACACTAGTGCTTAGGAAATCTATTGGAGGCAGAAGCAGTCAAGGGTAGCTTAGGGTTAGTGTTAGGGTTAGGGTGAGGGCTAGGGTATGGCTTAGGGTACGGGTTCGGGGAGGGGTTCGGGTAGGGCGTAGGGTATGGGTTAGGGTTAGGGTTAGGGCTAGTGTTAGGTTTAGGGCTCGGTTTAGGGTACGGGTTAGGATTAGGGTACGCGTTAGGGTTAGGGTAGGGGTTAGGGTTAGGGTACGCGTTAGGGTGAGGGTAGTTATTAAACCTATCCTACTCTCTAAATACCCCTTAGCACGTAAAGGAATATTATTTGGGGGTCCAGCCATGGAGAAGAGTTTAGACACGAGGAGAAGATAAGGAACACACCCATTATCAAGAAATCAAATTAGGATTCTCTTTTTAACCTGTTCCTTAAAATACTAGTGCTTAGGAAATCTATTGGAGGCAGAAGCCGTCAAGGGTAGCTTACGGTTAGGGTTAGGGTTAGTGTGAGGGTTAGGGTACGGCTTAGGGTACGGGTTCGGGGAGGGGTTCGGGTAGGGCGTAGGGTATGGGTTAGGGTTAGGGTTAGGGTTAGTGTTAGGGTTAGGGCTCGGTTTAGGGTACGGGTTAGGATTAGGGTACGCGTTAGGGTTAGGGTAGGGGTTAGGGTTAGTGTACGCGTTAGGGTGAGGGTAGTTATTAAACCTATCCCACTTTCTAGATACCCCTTAGCACGTACAGGAATATTATTGGGGGTCCAGCCATGGAGAAGAGTTTAGACACTAGGAGAAGATAAGGAACACACCCATTATCACGAAATCACATTAGGATTCTCTTTTTAACCTGTTCCTTAAAACACTAGTGCTTACGAAATCTATTGGAGGCAGAAGCCGTCAAGGGTAGCTTAGGGTTAGGGTTAGGGTTAGGGTGAGGGTTAGGGTACGACTTAGGGTACGGGTTCGGGGAGGGGTTCGGGTAGGGCGTAGGGTATGTGTTAGGGTTAGGGTTAGTGTTAGTGTTAGGGTTAGGGCTCGGTTAAGGGTACGGGTTAGGATTAGGGTACGCGTTAGTGTTAGGGTAGTGGTTAGGGTTAGGGTACGCTTTAGGGTGAGGTTAGTTATTAAACCTATCCCACTCTCTAGATACCCCTTAGCACGTAAAGTAATATTATTTGGGGGTCCAGCCATGGAGAAGACTTTAGACACTAGGAGAAAATAAGGAACACACCCATTATCAAGAAATCACATTAGGATTCTCTTTTTAACCTGTTCCTTAAAACACTAGTGCTTAGGAAATCTATTGGAGGCAGAAGCCGTCAAGGGTAGCTTAGGGTTAGGGTTAGGGTTAGGGTGAGGGTTAGGGTACGGCTTAGGGTACGGGTTCGGGGAGGGGTTCGGGTAGGGCGTAGGGTATGGGTTAGGGTTAGGTTTAGGGTTAGTGTTAGGGTTAGGGCTCGGTTTAGGGTACGGGTTAGGATTAGGGTACGCGCTAGGGTTAGGGTAGGGGTTAGGGTTAGGGTACGCGTTAGGGTGAGGGTAGTTATTAAACCTATCCCACTCTCTAGATACCCCTTAGCACGTAAAGGAATATTATTTGGGGGTCCAGCCATGGAGAAGAGTTTAGACACTAGGAGAAGATAAGGAACACACCCATTATCAAGAAATCACAATATGATTCTCTTTTTAAACTGTTCCTTAAAACACTAGTGCTTAGGAAATCTATTGGAGGCAGAAGCCGTCAAGGGTAGCTTAGGGTTAGGGTTAGGGTTAGGGTGAGGGTTAGGGTACGGTTTAGGGTAGGGGTTCAGGGAGGGGTTCGGGTAGGGCGTAGGGTATGGGTTAGGGTTAGGGTTAGAGTTAGTGTTAGGGTTAGGGCTCGGTTTAGGGTACGGGTTAGGATTAGGGTACGCGCTAGGGTTAGGGTAGGGGTTAGGGTTAGGGTACGCGTTTGGGTGAGGGTAGTTATTAAACCTATCCCACTCTCTAGATCCCCCTTAGTACGTACAGTAATATTATTGGGGGTCCAGCCATGGAGAAGAGTTTAGACACTAGGAGAAGATAAGGAACACACCCATTATCACGAAATCACATTAGGATTCTTTTTTTAACCTGTTCCTTAAAACACTAGTGCTTACGAAATCTATTGGAGGCAGAAGCCATCAAGGGTAGCTTAGGGTTAGAGTTAGGGTTAGGGTGAGGGTTAGGGTACGGCTTAGGGTACGGGTTCGGGGAGGGGTTCGGGTAGGGCGTAGAGTATGGGTTAGGGTTAGGGTTAGGGTTAGTGTTAGGGTTAGGGCTCGGTTTAGGGTACGGGTTAGGATTAGGGTACGCGTTAGGGTTACGGTAGGGGTTAGGGTTAGTGTACGCGTTAGGGTGAGGGTAGTTATTAAACCTATCCCACTCTCTAGATACGCCTTAGCACGTAAAGGAATATTACTTGGGGTTCCAGCCATGGAGAAGAGTTTAGACACTAGGAGAAGATAAGGAACACACCCATTATCACGAAATCACATTAGGATTCTCTTTTTAACCTGGTCCTTAAAACACTAGTGCTTAGGAAATCTATTGGAGGCAGAAGCAGTCAAGGGTAGCTTAGGGTTAGTGTTAGGGTTAGGGTGAGGGTTAGGGTACGGCTTACGGTACGGGTTCGGGGAGGGGTTCGGGTAGGGCGTAGGGTATGGGTTAGGGTTAGGGTTAGGGCTAGTGTTAGGTTTAGGGCTCGGTTTAGGGTACGGGTTAGGATTAGTGTACGCGTTAGGGTTAGGGTAGGGGTTAGGGTTAGGGTACGCGTTAGGGTGAGGGTAGTTATTAAACCTATCCCACTCTCTAGATACCCCTTAGCACTTAAAGGAATATTATTTGGGGGTCCAGCCATGGAGAAGAGTTTAGACACGAGGAGAAGATAAGGAACACACCCATTATCAAGAAATCACATTAGGATTCTCTTTTTAACCTGTTCCTTAAAACACTAGTGCTTAGGAAATCTATTGGAGGAAGAAGCAGTCAAGGGTAGCTTAGGGTTAGGGTTAGGGTTAGGGTGAGGGTTAGGGTACGACTTAGGGTACGGGTTCGGGGAGGGGTTCGGGTAGGGCGTAGGGTATGGGTTAGGGTTAGGGTTAGGGTTAGTGTTAGGGTTAGGGCTCGGTTAAGGGTACGGGTTAGGATTAGGGTACGCGTTAGTGTTAGGGTAGTGGTTAGGGTTAGGGTACGCTTTAGGGTGAGGTTAGTTATTAAACCTATCCCACTCTCTAGATACCCCTTAGCACGTAAAGTAATATTATTTGGGGGTCCAGCCATGGAGAAGACTTTAGACACTAGGAGAAAATAAGGAACACACCCATTATGAAGAAATCACATTAGGATTCTCTTTTTAACCTGTTCCTTAAAACACTAGTGCTTAGGAAATCTATTGGAGGCAGAAGCCGTCAAGGGTAGCTTAGGGTTAGGGTTAGGGTTAGGGTGAGGGGTAGGGTACGGCTTAGGGTACGGGTTCGGGGAGGGGTTCGGGTAGGGCGTAGGGTATGGGTTAGGGTTAGGGTTAGGGTTAGTGTTATGGTTAGGCCTCGGTTTAGTGTACGGGTTAGGATTAGGGTACGCGTTAGTGTTAGGGTAGTGGTTAGGGTTAGGGTACGCTTTAGGGTGAGGGTAGTTATTAAACCTATCCCACTCTCTAGATACCCCTTAGCACGTAAAGGAATATTATTTGGGGGTCCAGCCATGGAGAAGAGTTTAGACACTAGGAGAAGATAAGGAACACACCCATTATCAAGAAATCACAATATGATTCTCTTTTTAAACTGTTCCTTAAAACACTAGTGCTTAGGAAATCTATTGGAGGCAGAAGCCGTCAAGGGTAGCTTAGGGTTAGGGTTAGGGTTAGGGTGAGGGTTAGGGTACGGTTTAGGGTAGGGGTTCAGGGAGGGGTTCGGGTAGGGCGTAGGGTATGGGTTAGGGTTAGGGTTAGAGTTAGTGTTAGGGTTAGGGCTCGGTTTAGGGTACGGGTTAGGATTACGGTACGCGCTAGGGTTAGGGTAGGGGTTAGGGTTAGGGTACGCGTTAGGGTGAGGGTAGTTATTAAACCTATCCCACTCTCTAGATACCCCTTAGCACGTAAAGGAATATTATTTGGGGGTCCAGCCATGGAGAAGAGTTTAGACACTAGGAGAAGATAAGGAACACACCCATTATCACGAAATCACATTAGGATTCTCTTTTTAACCTGTTCCTTAAAACACTAGTGCTTAGGAAATCTATTGGAGGCAGAAGCAGTCAAGGGTAGCTTAGGGTTAGTGTTAGGGTTAGGGTGAGGGCTAGGGTATGGCTTAGGGTACGGGTTCGGGGAGGGGTTCGGGTAGGGCGTAGGGTATGGGTTAGGGTTAGGGTTAGGGCTAGCGTTAGGTTTAGGGCTCGGTTTAGGGTACGGGTTAGGATTAGGGTACGCGTTAGGGTTAGGGTAGGGGTTAGGGTTAGGGTACGCGTTAGGGTGAGGGTAGTTATTAAACCTATCCCACTCTCTAGATACCCCTTAGCACGTAAAGGAATATTATTTGGGGGTCCAGCCATGGAGAAGAGTTTAGACACGAGGAGAAGATAAGGAACACACCCATTATCAAGAAATCACATTAGGATTCTCTTTTTAACCTGTTCCTTAAAACACTAGTGCTTAGGAAATCTATTGGAGGAAGAAGCAGTCAAGGGTAGCTTAGGGTTAGGGTTAGGGTTAGGGTGAGGGTTAGGGTACGACTTAGGGTACGGGTTCGGGGAGGGGTTCGGGTAGGGCGTAGGGTATGGGTTAGGGTTAGGGTTAGGGTTAGTGTTAGGGTTAGGGCTCGGTTAAGGGTACGGGTTAGGATTAGGGTACGCGTTAGTGTTAGGGTAGTGGTTAGGGTTAGGGTACGCTTTAGGGTGAGGGTAGTTATTAAACCTATCCCACTCTCTAGATACCCCTTAGCACGTAAAGGAATATTATTTGGGGGTCCAGCCATGGAGAAGAGTTTAGACACTAGGAGAAGATAAGGAACACACCCATTATCAAGAAATCACATTAGGATTCTCTTTTTAACCTGTTCCTTAAAACACTAGTGCTTAGGAAATCTATTGGAGGCAGAAGCCGTCAAGGGTAGCTTAGGGTTAGGTTTAGGGTTAGGGTGAGGGTTAGGGTACGGCTTAGGGTACGGGTTCGGTGAGGGGTTCGGGTAGGGCGTAGGGTATTGGTTAGGGTTACGGTTAGGGTTAGTGTTAGGGTTAGGGCTCGGTTTAGGTTACGGGTTAGGATTAGGGTACGCGTTAGGGTTAGGGTAGGGGTTAGGGTTAGTGTACGCGTTAGGGAGAGGGTAGTTATTAAACCTATCCCACTCTCTAGATACCCCTTAGCACGTACAGGAATATTATTTGGGGGTCCAGCCATGGAGAAGAGTTTAGACACGAGGAGAAGATAAGGAACACACCCATTATCAAGAAATCACATTAGGATTCTCTTTTTCACCTGTTCCTTAAAACACTAGTGCTTAGGAAATCTATTGGAGGCAGAAGCAGTCAAGGGTAGCTTAGGGTTAGGGTGAGGGTTAGGGTACGGCTTAGGGTACGGGTTCGGGGAGGGGTTCGGGTAGGGCGTAGAGTATTGGTTAGGGTTAGGGTTAGGGCTAGTGTTAGGGTTAGGGCTCGGTTTAGGGTACGGGTTAGGATTAGGGTACGCGTTAGGGTTAGGGTAGGGGTTAGGGTTAGGGAACGCGTTAGGGTGAGGGTAGTTATTAAACCTATCCCACTCTCTAGATACCCCTTAGCACGTAAAGGAATATTATTTGGGGGTCCAGCCATGGAGAAGAGTTTAGACACGAGGAGAAGATAAGGAACACACCCATTATCAAGAAATCACATTAGGATTCTCTTTTTAACCTGTTCCTTAAAACACTAGTGCTTAGGAAATCTATTGGAGGCAGAAGCCGTCAAGGGTAGCTTAGGGTTAGGGTTAGGGTTAGGGTGAGGGTTAGGGTACGGTTTAGGGTACGGGTTCAGGGAGGGGTTCGGGTAGGGCGTAGGGTATGGGTTAGGGTTAGTGTTAGAGTTAGTGTTAGGGTTAGGGCTCGGTTTAGGGTACGGGTTAGGATTAGGGTACGCGCTAGGGTTAGGTTAGGGGTTAGAGTTAGGGTACGCGTTAGGGTGAGGATAGTTATTAAACCTATCCCACTCTCTAGATACCCCTTAGCACGTAAAGGAATATTGTTTGGGGGTCCAGCCATGGAGAAGAGTTTAGACACTAGGAGAAGATAAGGAACACACCCATTATCACGAAATCATATTAGGATTCTCTTTTTAACCTGTTCCTTAAAACACTAGTGCTTAGGAAATCTATTGGAGGCAGAAGCAGTCAAGGGTAGCTTAGGGTTAGGGTTAGGGTGAGGGTTAGGGTACGGCTTAGGGTACGGGTTCGGGGAGGGGTTCGGGTAGGGCGTAGGGTATGGGTTAGGGTTAGGGTTAGGGCTAGTGTTAGGTTTAGGGCTCGGTTTAGGGTACGGGTTAGGATTAGAGTACGCGTTAGGGTTAGGGTAGGGGTTAGGGTTAGGGTACGCGTTAGGGTGAGGGTAGTTATTAAACCTATCCCACTCTCTAGATACCCCTTAGCACTTAAAGGAATATTATTTGGGGGTCCAGCCATGGAGAAGAGTTTAGACACGAGGAGAAGATAAGGAACACACCCATTATCAAGAAATCACATTAGGATTCTCTTTTTAACCTGTTCCTTAAAACACTAGTGCTTAGGAAATCTATTGGAGGAAGAAGCAGTCAAGGGTAGCTTAGGGTTAGGGTTAGGGTTAGGGTGAGGGTTAGGGTACGACTTAGGGTACGGGTTCGGGGAGGGGTTCGGGTAGGGCGTAGGGCATGGTTTAGGGTTAGGGTTAGGGTTAGTGTTAGGGTTAGGGCTCGGTTTAGGGTACGGGTTAGGATTAAGTTACGCGTTAGTGTTAGGGTAGGGGTTAGGGTTAGGGTTCGCGATAGGGTGAGGTTAGTTATTAAACCTATCCCACTCTCTAGATACCCCTTAGCACGTAAAGGAATATTATTTGGGGGTCCAGCCATGGAGAAGAGTTTAGACACGAGGAAAAGATAAGGAACACACCCATTATCAAGAAATCACATTAGGATTCTCTTTTTAACCTGTTCCTTTAAACACTAGTGCTTAGGAAATCTATTGGAGGCAGAAGCAGTCAAGGGTAGCTTAGGGTTAGGGTGAGGGTTAGGGTACGGCTTAGGGTACGGGTTCGGGGAGGGGTTCGTGTAGGGCGTAGAGTATTGGTTAGGGTTAGGGTTAGGGCTAGTGTTAGGGTTAGGGCTCGGTTTAGGGTACGGGTTAGGATTAGGGTACGCGTTAGGGTTAGGGTAGGGGTTAGGGTTAGGGAACGCGTTAGGGTGAGGGTAGTTATTAAACCTATCCCACTCTCTAGATACCCCTTAGCACGTAAAGGAATATTATTTGGGGGTCCAGCCATGAAGAAGAGTTTAGACACGAGGAGAAGATAAGGAACACACCCATTATCAAGAAATCACATTAGGATTCTCTTTTTCACCTGTTCCTTAAAACACTAGTGCTTAGGAAATCTATTGGAGGCAGAAGCCGTCAAGGGTAGCTTAGGGTTAGGGTTAGGGTTAGGGTGAGGGTTAGGGCTCGGTTTAGGGTACGGGTTAGGATTAAGTTACGCGTTAGTGTTAGGGTAGGGGTTAGGGTTAGGGTTCGCGATAGGGTGAGGTTAGTTATTAAACCTATCCCACTCTCTAGATACCCCTTAGCACGTAAAGGAATATTATTTGGGGGTCCAGCCATGGAGAAGAGTTTAGACACGAGGAGAAGATAAGGAACACACCCATTATCAAGAAATCACATTAGGATTCTCTTTTTAACCTGTTCCTTAAAACACTAGTGCTTACGAAATCTATTGGAGGCAGAAGCCGTCAAGGGTAGCTTAGGGTTAGGGTTAGGGTTAGGGTGAGGGTTAGGGTACGGCTTAGGGTACGGGTTCGGGGAGGGGTTCGGGTAGGGCGTAGGGTATGGGTTAGGGTTAGGGTTAGGGTTAGTGTTAGGGTTAGGGCTCGGTTTAGGGTACGGGTTAGGATTAGGGTACGCGTTAGGGTTACGGTAGGGGTTAGGGTTAGTGTACGCGTTAGGGTGAGGGTAGTTATTAAACCTATCCCACTCTCTAGATACCCCTTAGCACGTAAAGGAATATTACTTGGGGTTCCAGCCATGGAGAAGAGTTTAGACACTAGGAGAAGATAAGGAACACACCCATTATCACGAAATCACATTAGGATTCTCTTTTTAACCTGGTCCTTAAAACACTAGTGCTTAGGAAATCTATTGGAGGCAGAAGCAGTCAAGGGTAGCTTAGGGTTAGGGTTAGGGTTAGGGTGAGGGTTAGGGTACGGCTTAGGGTACGGGTTCGGGGAGGGGTTCGGGTAGGGCGTAGGGTATGGGTTAGGGTTAGGGTTAGGGCTAGTGTTAGGTTTAGGGCTCGGTTTAGGGTACGGGTTAGGATTAGTGTACGCGTTAGGGTTAGGGTAGGGGTTAGGGTTAGGGTACGCGTTAGGGTGAGGGTAGTTATTAAACCTATCCCACTCTCTAGATACCCCTTAGCACTTAAAGGAATATTATTTGGGGGTCCAGCCATGGAGAAGAGTTTAGACACGAGGAGAAGATAAGGAACACACCCATTATCAAGAAATCACATTAGGATTCTCTTTTTAACCTGTTCCTTAAAACACTAGTGCTTAGGAAATCTATTGGAGGAAGAAGCAGTCAAGGGTAGCTTAGGGTTAGGGTTAGGGTTAGGGTGAGGGTTAGGGTACGACTTAGGGTACGGGTTCGGGGAGGGGTTCGGGTAGGGCGTAGGGTATGGGTTAGGGTTAGGGTTAGGGTTAGTGTTAGGGTTAGGGCTCGGTTAAGGGTACGGGTTAGGATTAGGGTACGCGTTAGTGTTAGGGTAGTGGTTAGGGTTAGGGTACGCTTTAGGGTGAGGTTAGTTATTAAACCTATCCCACTCTCTAGATACCCCTTAGCACGTAAAGTAATATTATTTGGGGGTCCAGCCATGGAGAAGACTTTAGACACTAGGAGATGATAAGGAACACACCCATTATCAAGAAATCACATTAGGATTCTCTTTTTAACCTGTTCCTTAAAACACTAGTGCTTAGGAAATCTATTGGAGGCAGAAGCCATCAAGGGTAGCTTAGGGTTAGGGTTAGGGTTAGGGTGAGTGTTAGGGTACGGCTTAGGGTACGGGTTCGGGGAGGGGTTCGGGTAGGGCGTAGGGTATGGGTTAGGGTTAGGGTTAGGGTTAGTGTTAGGGTTAGGGCTCTGTTTAGGGTATGGGTTCGGATTAGGGTACGCGTTAGGGTTAGGGTAGGGGTTAGGGTTAGGGTACGCATTAGGGTGCGGGTAGTTATTAAACCTATCACACTCTCTAGAAACCCCTTAGCACGTAAAGGAATATTATTTGGGGGTCCAACTATGGAGAAGAGTTTAGACACGAGGAGAAAATAAGGAACACACCCATTATCAAGAAATCACATTAGGATTCTCTTTTTCACCTGTTCCTTAAAACACTCGTGCTTAGGAAATCTATTGGAGGCAGAAGCAGTCAAGGGTAGCTTAGGGTTAGGGTTAGGGTTAGGGTGAGGGTTAGGGTATGGCTTAGGTTACGGGTTCGGGGAGGGGTTCGGGTAGGGCGTAGGGTATGGGTTAGGGTTAGGGTTAGGTTTAGTGTTAGGGTTAGGGATCGGTTTAGGGTACGGGTTAGGATTAGGGTACGTGTTAGTGTTAGGGTAGGGGTTAGGGTTAGGGTACGCGATAGGGTGAGGTTAGTTATTAAACCTATCCCACTCTGTAGATACCCCTTAGCACATAAAGGAATATTATTTGGTGGTCCGGCCATGGAGAAGAGTTTAGACACTAGGAGAAGATAAGGAACACACCCATTATCAAGAAATCACATTAGGATTCTCTTTTTAACCTGTTCCTTAAAACACTAGTGCTTAGGAAATCTATTGGAGGCAGAAGCAGTCAAGGGTAGCTTAGGGTTAGGGTTAGGGTTAGGGTGAGGGTTAGGGTACGGCTTAGGGTACGGGTTCGGGGAGGGGTTCGGGTAGGGCGTAGGGTATGGGTTAGGGTTAGGGTTAGGGCAAGTGTTAGGGTTAGGGCTCGGTTTAGGGTACGGGTTAGGATTAGGGTACGCGTTAGGGTTAGGGTAGGGGTTAGGGTTAGGGTACGCGTTAGGGTGAGGGTAGTTATTAAATCTATCCCACTCTCTAGATACCCCTTAGCACGTAAAGGAATATTATTTGGGGGTCCAGCAATGGAGAAGAGTTTGGACACGAGGAGAAGATAAGGAACACACCCATTATCAAGAAATCACATTAGGATTCTCTTTTTAACCTGTTCCTTAAAACACTAGTGCTTAGGAAATCTATTGGAGGCAGAAGCCGTCAAGGGTAGCTTAGGGTTAGGTTTAGGGTTAGGGTGAGGGTTAGGGTACGGCTTAGGGTACGGGTTCGGTGAGGGGTTCGGGTAGGGCGTAGGGTATTGGTTAGGGTTACGGTTAGGGTTAGTGTTAGGGTTAGGGCTCGGTTTAGGTTACGGGTTAGGATTAGGGTACGCGTTAGGGTTAGGGTAGGGGTTAGGGTTAGTGTACGCGTTAGGGAGAGGGTAGTTATTAAACCTATCCCACTCTCTAGATACCCCTTAGCACGTACAGGAATATTATTTGGGGGTCCAGCCATGGAGAAGAGTTTAGACACGAGGAGAAGATAAGGAACACACCCATTATCAAGAAATCACATTAGGATTCTCTTTTTCACCTGTTCCTTAAAACACTAGTGCTTAGGAAATCTATTGGAGGTAGAAGCAGTCAAGGGTAGCTTAGGGTTAGGGTGAGGGTTAGGGTACGGCTTAGGGTACGGGTTCGGGGAGGGGTTCGGGTAGGGCGTAGAGTATTGGTTAGGGTTAGGGTTAGGGCTAGTGTTAGGGTTAGGGCTCGGTTTAGGGTACGGGTTAGGATTAGGGTACGCGTTAGGGTTAGGGTAGGGGTTAGGGTTAGGGAACGCGTTAGGGTGAGGGTAGTTATTAAACCTATCCCACTCTCTAGATACCCCTTAGCACGTAAAGGAATATTATTTGGGGGTCCAGCCATGGAGAAGAGTTTAGACACGAGGAGAAGATAAGGAACACACCCATTATCAAGAAATCACATTAGGATTCTCTTTTTAACCTGTTCCTTAAAACACTAGTGCTTAGGAAATCTATTGGAGGCAGAAGCCGTCAAGGGTAGCTTAGGGTTAGGGTTAGGGTTAGGGTGAGGGTTAGGGTACGGTTTAGGGTACGGGTTCAGGGATGGGTTCGGGTAGGGCGTAGGGTATGGGTTAGGGTTAGTGTTAGAGTTAGTGTTAGGGTTAGGGCTCGGTTTAGGGTACGGGTTAGGATTAGGGTACGCGCTAGGGTTAGGTTAGGGGTTAGAGTTAGGGTACGCGTTAGGGTGAGGATAGTTATTAAACCTATCCCACTCTCTAGATACCCCTTAGCACGTAAAGTAATATTGTTTGGGGGTCCAGCCATGGAGAAGAGTTTAGACACTAGGAGAAGATAAGGAACACACCCATTATCACGAAATCATATTAGGATTCTCTTTTTAACCTGTTCCTTAAAACACTAGTGCTTAGGAAATCTATTGGAGGCAGAAGCAGTCAAGGGTAGCTTAGGGTTAGTGTTAGGGTTAGGGTGAGGGCTAGGGTATGGCTTAGGGTACGGGTTCGGGGAGGGGTTCGGGTAGGGCGTAGGGTATGGGTTAGGGTTAGGGTTAGGGTTAGTGTTATGGTTAGGGCTCGGTTTAGGGTACGGGTTAGGATTAGGGTACGCGTTAGGGTTAGGGTAGGGGTTAGGGTTAGTGTACGCGTTAGGGTGAGGGTAGTTATTAAACCTATCCCACTCTCTAGATACCCCTTAGCACGTACAGGAATATTATTGGGGGTCCAGCCATGGAGAAGAGTTTAGACACTAGGAGAAGATAAGGAACACACCCATTATCACGAAATCACATTAGGATTCTCTTTTTAACCTGTTCCTCAAAACACTAGTGCTTACGAAATCTATTGGAGGCAGAAGCCGTCAAGGGTAGCTTAGGGTTAGGGTTAGGGTTAGGGTGAGGGTTAGAGTACGGCTTAGGGTACGGGTTCGGGGAGGGGTTCGGGTAGGGCGTAGGGTATGGGTTAGGGTTAGGGTTAGGGTTAGTGTTAGGGTTAGGGCTCGGTTTAGGGTACTGGTTAGGATTAGGGTACGCGTTAGGGTTACGGTAGGGGTTAGGGTTAGTGTACGCGTTAGGGTGAGGGTAGTTATTAAACCTATCCCACTCTCTAGATACCCCTTAGCACGTAAAGGAATATTACTTGGGGTTCCAGCCATGGAGAAGAGTTTAGACACTAGGAGAAGATAAGGAACACACCCATTATCACGAAATCATATTAGGATTCTCTTTTTAACCTGTTCCTTAAAACACTAGTGCTTAGGAAATCTATTGGAGGCAGAAGCAGTCAAGGGTAGCTTAGGGTTAGTGTTAGGGTTAGGGTGAGGGCTAGGGTATGGCTTAGGGTACGGGTTCGGGGAGGGGTTCGGGTAGGGCGTAGGGTATGGGTTAGGGTTAGGGTTAGGGCTAGTGTTAGGTTTAGGGCTCGGTTTAGGGTACGGGTTAGGATTAGTGTACGCGTTAGGGTTAGGGTAGGGGTTAGGGTTAGGGTACGCGTTAGGGTGAGGGTAGTTATTAAACCTATCCTACTCTCTAAATACCCCTTAGCACGTAAAGGAATATTATTTGGGGGTCCAGCCATGGAGAAGAGTTTAGACACGAGGAGAAGATAAGGAACACACCCATTATCAAGAAATCACATTAGGATTCTCTTTTTAACCTGTTCCTTAAAATACTAGTGCTTAGGAAATCTATTGGAGGCAGAAGCCGTCAAGGGTAGCTTAGGGTTAGGGTTAGGGTTAGGGTGAGGGTTAGGGTACGGCTTAGGGTACGGGTTCGGGGAGGGGTTCGGGTAGGGCGTAGGGTATGGGTTAGGGTTAGGGTTAGGGTTAGTGTTAGGGTTAGGGCTCGGTTTAGGGTACGGGTTAGGATTAGGGTACGCGTTAGGGTTAGGGTAGGGGTTAGGGTTAGTGTACGCGTTAGGGTGAGGGTAGTTATTAAACCTATCCCACTCTCTAGATACCCCTTAGCACGTACAGGAATATTATTGGGGGTCCAGCCATGGAGAAGAGTTTAGACACTAGGAGAAGATAAGGAACACACCCATTATCACGAAATCACATTAGGATTCTCTTTTTAACCTGTTCCTTAAAACACTAGTGCTTACGAAATCTATTGGAGGCAGAAGCCGTCAAGGGTAGCTTAGGGTTAGGGTTAGGGTTAGGGTGAGGGTTAGGGTACGGCTTAGGGTACGGGTTCGGGGAGGGGTTCGGGTAGGGCGTAGGGTATGGGTTAGGGTTAGGGTTAGGGTTAGTGTTAGGGTTAGGGCTCGGTTTAGGGTACGGGTTAGGATTAGGGTACGCGTTAGGGTTACGGTAGGGGTTAGGGTTAGTGTACGCGTTAGGGTGAGGGTAGTTATTAAACCTATCCCACTCTCTAGATACCCCTTAGCACGTAAAGGAATATTACTTGGGGTTCCAGCCATGGAGAAGAGTTTAGACACTAGGAGAAGATAAGGAACACACCCATTATCACGAAATCACATTAGGATTCTCTTTTTAACCTGGTCCTTAAAACACTAGTGCTTAGGAAATCTATTGGAGGCAGAAGCAGTCAAGGGTAGCTTAGGGTTAGGGTTAGGGTTAGGGTGAGGGTTAGGGTACGGCTTACGGTACGGGTTCGGGGAGGGGTTCGGGTAGGGCGTAGGGTATGGGTTAGGGTTAGGGTTAGGGCTAGTGTTAGGTTTAGGGCTCGGTTTAGGGTACGGGTTAGGATTAGTGTACGCGTTAGGGTTAGGGTAGGGGTTAGGGTTAGGGTACGCGTTAGGGTGAGGGTAGTTATTAAACCTATCCCACTCTCTAGATACCCCTTAGCACTTAAAGGAATATTATTTGGGGGTCCAGCCATGGAGAAGAGTTTAGACACGAGGAGAAGATAAGGAACACACCCATTATCAAGAAATCACATTAGGATTCTCTTTTTAACCTGTTCCTTAAAACACTAGTGCTTAGGAAATCTATTGGAGGAAGAAGCAGTCAAGGGTAGCTTAGGGTTAGGGTTAGGGTTAGGGTGAGGGTTAGGGTACGACTTAGGGTACGGGTTCGGGGAGGGGTTCGGGTAGGGCGTAGGGTATGGGTTAGGGTTAGGGTTAGGGTTAGTGTTAGGGTTAGGGCTCGGTTAAGGGTACGGGTTAGGATTAGGGTACGCGTTAGTGTTAGGGTAGTGGTTAGGGTTAGGGTACGCTTTAGGGTGAGGTTAGTTATTAAACCTATCCCACTCTCTAGATACCCCTTAGCACGTAAAGTAATATTATTTGGGGGTCCAGCCATGGAGAAGACTTTAGACACTAGGAGAAGATAAGGAACACACCCATTATCAAGAAATCACATTAGGATTCTCTTTTTAACCTGTTCCTTAAAACACTAGTGCTTAGGAAATCTATTGGAGGCAGAAGCCGTCAAGGGTAGCTTAGGGTTAGGGTTAGGGCTAGGGTGAGGGTTAGGGTACGGCTTAGGGTACGGGTTCGGGGAGGGGTTCGGGTAGGGCGTAGGGTATGGGTTAGGGTTAGGGTTAGGGTTAGTGTTAGGGTTAGGGCTCGGTTTAGGGTACGGGTTAGGATTAGGGTACGCGTTAGGGTTAGGGTAGGGGTTAGGGTTAGTGTACGCGTTAGGGTGAGGGTGGTTATTAAACCTATCCCACTCTCTAGATACCCCTTAGCACGTACAGGAATATTATTGGGGGTCCAGCCATGGAGAAGAGTTTAGACACTAGGAGAAGATAAGGAACACACCCATTATCACGAAATCACTTTAGGATTCTCTTTTTAACCTGTTCCTTAAAACACTAGTGCTTAGGAAATCTATTGGAGGCAGAAGCCGTCAAGGGTAGCTTAGGGTTAGGGTTAGGGTTAGGGTGAGGGTTAGGGTATGGCTTAGGGTACGGGTTCGGGGAGGGGTTCGGGTAGGGCGTAGGGTATGGGTTAGGGTTAGGGTTAGGGCTAGTGTTAGGTTTAGGGCTCGGTTTAGGGTATGGGTTAGGATTAGGGTACGCGCTAGGGTTAGGGTAGGGGTTAGGGTTAGGGTACGCGTTAGAGTGGGGGTAGTTATTAAACCTATCACACTCTCTAGATACCCCTTAGCACGTAAAGGAATATTATTTGGGGGTCCAGCCATGGAGAAGAGTTTAGACGCGAGGAGAAGATAAGGAACACACCCATTATCAAGAAATCACATTAGGATTCTCTTTTCACCTGTTCCTTAAAACACTAGTGCTTAGGAAATCTATTGGAGGCAGAAGCAGTCAAGGGTAGCTTAGGGTTAGGGTTAGGGTTAGGGTGAGGGTTAGGGTATGGCTTAGGGTACGGGTTCGGGGAGGGGTTCAGGTAGGGCGTAGGGTATGGGTTAGGGTTAGGGTTAGGGTTAGTGTTAGGGTTAGGGCTCGGTTTAGGGTACGGGTTAGGATTAGGGTACGCGTTAGTGTTAGGGTAGGGGTTAGGGTTAGGGTACGCGTAGGGTGAGGTTAGTTATTAAACCTATCCCACTCTCTAGATACCCCTTAGCACGTAAAGGAATATTATTTGGTGGTCCAGCCATGGAGAAGAGTTTAGACACGAGGAGAAGATAAGGAACACACCCATTATCAAGAAATCACATTAGGATTCTCTTTTTAACCTGTTCCTTAAAACACTAGTGCTTAGGAAATCTATTGGAGGCAGAAGCAGTCAAGGGTAGCTTAGGGTTAGGGTTAGGGTTAGGGTGAGGGTTAGGGTACGGCTTAGGGTACGGTTTCGGGGAGGGGTTCGGGTAGGGGTGTAGGGTATGGGTTAGGTTAGGGTTAGGGTTAGTGTTAGGGTTAGGGCTCGGTTTAGGGTACGGGTTAGGATTAGGGTACGCGTTAGTGTTAGGGTAGTGGTTAGGGTTAGGGTACGCTTTAGGGTGAGGGTAGTTATTAAACCTATCCCACTCTCTAGATACCCCTTAGCACGTAAAGGAATATTGTTTGGGGGTCCAGCCATGGAGAAGAGTTTAGACACTAGGAGAAGATAAGGAACACACCCATTATCAAGAAATCACAATATGATTCTCTTTTTAAACTGTTCCTTAAAACACTAGTGCTTAGGAAATCTATTGGAGGCAGAAGCCGTCAAGGGTAGCTTAGGGTTAGGGTTAGGGTTAGGGTGAGGGTTAGGGTACGGTTTAGGGTAGGGGTTGAGGGAGGGGGTTCGGGTAGGGCGTAGGGTATGGGTTAAGGTTAGGGTTAGGGCTAGCGTTAGGTTTAGGCTCGGTTTAGGGTACGGGTTAGGATTAGGGTACGCGTTAGGGTTAGGGTAGGGGTTAGGGTTAGGGTACGCGTTAGGGTAGAGGGTAGTTATTAAACCTATCCTACTCTCTAAATACCCCTTAGCACGTAAAGGAATATTATTTGGGGGTCCAGCCATGGAGAAGAGTTTAGACACGAGGAGAAGATAAGGAACACACCCATTATCAAGAAATCACATTAGGATTCTCTTTTTAACCTGTTCCTTAAAATACTAGTGCTTAGGAAATCTATTGAGGCAGAAGCCGTCAAGGGTAGCTTAGGGTTAGGGTTAGGGTTAGGGTGAGGGTTAGGGGTACGGCTTAGGGTACGGGTTTCGGGGAGGGGTTCGGGTAGGGCGTAGGGTATGGGTTAGGGTTAGGGTTAGGGTTAGTGTTAGGGTTAGGGCTCGGTTTAGGGTACGGGTTAGGATTAGGGTACGCGTTAGGGTTAGGGTAGGGGTTAGGGTTAGTGTACGCGTTAGGGTGAGGGTAGTTATTAAACCTATCCCACTCTCTAGATACCCCTTAGCACGTACAGGAATATTATTGGGGGTCCAGCCATGGAGAAGAGTTTAGACACTAGGAGAAGATAAGGAACACACCCATTATCACGAAATCACATTAGGATTCTCTTTTTAACCTGTTCCTTAAAACACTAGTGCTTACGAAATCTATTGGAGGCAGAAGCCGTCAAGGGTAGCTTAGGGTTAGGGTTAGGGTTAGGGTGAGGGTTAGGGTACGGCTTAGGGTACGGGTTCGGGGAGGGGTTCGGGTAGGGCGTAGGGGTATGGGTTAGGGTTAGGGTTAGGGTTAGTGTTAGGGTTAGGGCTCGGTTTAGGGTACGGGTTAGGATTAGGGTACGCGTTAGGGTTACGGTAGGGGTTAGGGTTAGTGTACGCGTTAGGGTGAGGGTAGTTATTAAACCTATCCCACTCTCTAGATACCCCTTAGCACGTAAAGGAATATTACTTGGGGTTCCAGCCATGGAGAAGAGTTTAGACACTAGGAGAAGATAAGGAACACACCCATTATCACGAAATCACATTAGGATTCTCTTTTTAACCTGGTCCTTAAAACACTAGTGCTTAGGAAATCTATTGGAGCAGAAGCAGTCAAGGGTAGCTTAGGGTTAGGGTTAGGGTTAGGGTGGGTTAGGGTACGGCTTACGGTACGGGTTCGGGGAGGGGTTCGGGTAGGGCGTAGGGTATGGGTTAGGGTTAGGGTTAGGGCTAGTGTTAGGTTTAGGGCTCGGTTTAGGGTACGGGTTAGGATTAGTGTACGCGTTAGGGTTAGGGTAGGGGTTAGGGTTAGGGTACGCGTTAGGATGAGGGTAGTTATTAAACCTATCCCACTCTCTAGATACCCCTTAGCACTTAAAGGAATATTATTTGGGGGTCCAGCCATGGAGAAGAGTTTAGACACGAGGAGAAGATAAGGAACACACCCATTATCAAGAAATCACATTAGGATTCTCTTTTTAACCTGTTCCTTAAAACACTAGTGCTTAGGAAATCTATTGGAGGCAGAAGCAGTCAAGGGTAGCTTAGGGTTAGGGTTAGGGTTAGGGTGAGGGTTAGGGTACGACTTAGGGTACGGGTTCGGGGAGGGGTTCGGGTAGGGCGTAGGGTATGGATTAGGGTTAGGGTTAGGGTTAGTGTTAGGGTTAGGGCTCGGTTAAGGGTACGGGTTAGGATTAGGGTACGCGTTAGTGTTAGGGTAGTGGTTAGGGTTAGGGTACGCTTTAGGGTGAGGTTAGTTATTAAACCTATCCCACTCTCTAGATACCCCTTAGCACGTAAAGTAATATTATTTGGGGGTGCAGCCATGGAGAAGACTTTAGACACTAGGAGATGATAAGGAACACACCCATTATCAAGAAATCACATTAGGATTCTCTTTTTAACCTGTTCCTTAAAACACTAGTGCTTAGGAAATCTATTGGAGGCAGAAGCCATCAAGGGTAGCTTAGGGTTAGGGTTAGGGTTAGGGTGAGTGTTAGGGTACGGCTTAGGGTACGGGTTCGGGGAGGGGTTCGGGTAGGGCGTAGGGTATGGGTTAGGGTTAGGGTTAGGGTTAGTGTTAGGGTTAGGGCTCTGTTTAGGGTATGGGTTCGGATTAGGGTACGCGTTAGGGTTAGGGTAGGGGTTAGGGTTAGGGTACGCATTAGGGTGCGGGTAGTTATTAAACCTATCACACTCTCTAGAAACCCCTTAGCACGTAAAGGAATATTATTTGGGGGTCCAACTATGGAGAAGAGTTTAGACACGAGGAGAAAATAAGGAACACACCCATTATCAAGAAATCACATTAGGATTCTCTTTTTCACCTGTTCCTTAAAACACTAGTGCTTAGGAAATCTATTGGAGGCAGAAGCAGTCAAGGGTAGCTTAGGGTTAGGGTTAGGGTTAGGGTGAGGGTTAGGGTATGGCTTAGGGTACGGGTTCGGGGAGGGGTTCAGGTAGGGCGTAGGGTATGGGTTAGGGTTAGGGTTAGGGTTAGTGTTAGGGTTAGGGCTCGGTTTAGGGTACGGGTTAGGATTAGGGTACGCGTTAGTGTTAGGGTAGGGGTTAGGGTTAGGGTACGCGATAGGGTGAGGTTAGTTATTAAACCTATCCCACTATCTAGATACCCCTTAGCACGTAAAGGAATATTATTTGGTGGTCCAGCCATGGAGAAGAGTTTAGACACGAGGAGAAGATAAGGAACACACCCATTATCAAGAAATCACATTAGGATTCTCTTTTTAACCTGTTCCTTAAAACACTAGTGCTTAGGAAATCTATTGGAGGCAGAAGCAGTCAAGGGTAGCTTAGGGTTAGGGTTAGGGTTAGGGTGAGGGTTAGGGTACGGCTTAGGGTACGGTTTCGGGGAGGGGTTCGGGTAGGGTGTAGGGTATGGGTTAGGGTTAGGGTTAGGGTTAGTGTTAGGGTTAGGGCTCGGTTTAGGGTACGGGTTAGGATTAGGGTACGCGTTAGTGTTAGGGTAGTGGTTAGGGTTAGGGTACGCTTTAGGGTGAGGGTAGTTATTAAACCTATCCCACTCTCTAGATACCCCTTAGCACGTAAAGGAATATTGTTTGGGGGTCCAGCCATGGAGAAGAGTTTAGACACTAGGAGAAGATAAGGAACACACCCATTATCAAGAAATCACAATATGATTCTCTTTTTAAACTGTTCCTTAAAACACTAGTGCTTAGGAAATCTATTGGAGGCAGAAGCCGTCAAGGGTAGCTTAGGGTTAGGGTTAGGGTTAGGGTGAGGGTTAGGGTACGGTTTAGGGTAGGGGTTGAGGGAGGGGTTCGGGTAGGGCGTAGGGTATGGGTTAAGGTTAGGGTTAGGGCTAGCGTTAGGTTTAGGGCTCGGTTTAGGGTACGGGTTAGGATTAGGGTACGCGTTAGGGTTAGGGTAGGGGTTAGGGTTAGGGTACGCGTTAGGGTGAGGGTAGTTATTAAACCTATCCCACTCTCTAGATACCCCTTAGCACATAAAGGAATATTATTTGGGGTACCAGCCATGGAGAAGAGTTTAGACACGAGGAGAAGATAAGGAACACACCCATTATCAAGAAATCACATTAGGATTCTCTTTTTAACCTGTTCCTTAAAACACTAGTGCTTAGGAAATCTATTGGAGGCAGAAGCAGTCAAGGGTAGCTTAGGGTTAGGGTTAGGGTTAGGGTGAGGGTTAGGGTACGGCTTAGGGTACGGGTTCGGGGAGGGGTTCGGGTAGGGCGTAGGGTATGGGTTAGGGTTAGGGTTAGGGTTAGTGTTAGGGTTAGGGCTCGGTTTAGGGTACGGGTTAGGATTAGGGTACGCGTTAGGGTTAGGGTAGGGGTTAGGGTTAGTGTACGCGTTAGGGTGAGGGTAGTTATTAAACCTATCCCACTCTCTAGATACCCCTTAGCACGTACAGGAATATTATTGGGGGTCCAGCCATGGAGAAGAGTTTAGACACTAGGAGAAGATAAGGAACACACCCATTATCACGAAATCACATTAGGATTCTCTTTTTAACCTGTTCCTTAAAACACTAGTGCTTACGAAATCTATTGGAGGCAGAAGCCGTCAAGGGTAGCTTAGGGTTAGGGTTAGGGTTAGGGTAAGGGTTAGGGTACGGCTTAGGGTACGGGTTCGGGGAGGGGTTCGGGTAGGGCGTAGGGTATGGGTTAGGGTTAGGGTTAGGGTTAGTTTTAGGGTTAGGGCTCGGTTTAGGGTACGGGTTAGGATTAGGGTACGCATTAGGGTTACGGTAGGGGTTAGGGTTAGTGTACGCGTTAGGGTGAGGGTAGTTATTAAACCTATCCCACTCTCTAGATACCCCTTAGCACGTAAAGGAATATTACTTGGGGTTCCAGCCATGGAGAAGAGTTTAGACACTAGGAGAAGATAAGGAACACACCCATTATCACGAAATCACATTAGGATTCTCTTTTTAACCTGGTCCTTAAAACACTAGTGCTTAGGAAATCTATTGGAGGCAGAAGCAGTCAAGGGTAGCTTAGGGTTAGGGTTAGGGTTAGGGTGAGGGTTAGGGTACGGCTTACGGTACGGGTTCGGGGAGGGGTTCGGGTAGGGCGTAGGGTATGGGTTAGGGTTAGGGTTAGGGCTAGTGTTAGGTTTAGGGCTCGGTTTAGGGTACGGGTTAGGATTAGTGTACGCGTTAGGGTTAGGGTAGGGGTTAGGGTTAGGGTACGCGTTAGGATGAGGGTAGTTATTAAACCTATCCCACTCTCTAGATACCCCTTAGCACTTAAAGGAATATTATTTGGGGGTCCAGCCATGGAGAAGAGTTTAGACACGAGGAGAAGATAAGGAACACACCCATTATCAAGAAATCACATTAGGATTCTCTTTTTAACCTGTTCCTTAAAACACTAGTGCTTAGGAAATCTTTGGAGGAAGAAGCAGTCAAGGGTAGCTTAGGGTTAGGGTTAGGGTTAGGGTGAGGGTTAGGGTACGACTTAGGGTACGGGTTCGGGGAGGGGTTCGGGTAGGGCGTAGGGTATGGATTAGGGTTAGGGTTAGGGTTAGTGTTAGGGTTAGGGCTCGGTTAAGGGTACGGGTTAGGATTAGGGTACGCGTTAGTGTTAGGGTAGTGGTTAGGGTTAGGGTACGCTTTAGGGTGAGGTTAGTTATTAAACCTATCCCACTCTCTAGATACCCCTTAGCACGTAAAGTAATATTATTTGGGGGTGCAGCCATGGAGAAGACTTTAGACACTAGGAGATGATAAGGAACACACCCATTATCAAGAAATCACATTAGGATTCTCTTTTTAACCTGTTCCTTAAAACACTAGTGCTTAGGAAATCTATTGGAGGCAGAAGCCATCAAGGGTAGCTTAGGGTTAGGGTTAGGGTTAGGGTGAGTGTTAGGGTACGGCTTAGGGTACGGGTTCGGGGAGGGGTTCGGGTAGGGCGTAGGGTATGGGTTAGGGTTAGGGTTAGGGTTAGTGTTAGGGTTAGGGCTCTGTTTAGGGTATGGGTTCGGATTAGGGTACGCGTTAGGGTTAGGGTAGGGGTTAGGGTTAGGGTACGCATTAGGGTGCGGGTAGTTATTAAACCTATCACACTCTCTAGAAACCCCTTAGCACGTAAAGGAATATTATTTGGGGGTCCAACTATGGAGAAGAGTTTAGACACGAGGAGAAAATAAGGAACACACCCATTATCAAGAAATCACATTAGGATTCTCTTTTTCACCTGTTCCTTAAAACACTAGTGCTTAGGAAATCTATTGGAGGCAGAAGCAGTCAAGGGTAGCTTAGGGTTAGGGTTAGGGTTAGGGTGAGGGTTAGGGTATGGCTTAGGGTACGGGTTCGGGGAGGGGTTCAGGTAGGGCGTAGGGTATGGGTTAGGGTTAGGGTTAGGGTTAGTGTTAGGGTTAGGGCTCGGTTTAGGGTACGGGTTAGGATTAGGGTACGCGTTAGTGTTAGGGTAGGGGTTAGGGTTAGGGTACGCGATAGGGTGAGGTTAGTTATTAAACCTATCCCACTATCTAGATACCCCTTAGCACGTAAAGGAATATTATTTGGTGGTCCAGCCATGGAGAAGAGTTTAGACACGAGGAGAAGATAAGGAACACACCCATTATCAAGAAATCACATTAGGATTCTCTTTTTAACCTGTTCCTTAAAACACTAGTGCTTAGGAAATCTATTGGAGGCAGAAGCAGTCAAGGGTAGCTTAGGGTTAGGGTTAGGGTTAGGGTGAGGGTTAGGGTACGGCTTAGGGTACGGTTTCGGGGAGGGGTTCGGGTAGGGTGTAGGGTATGGGTTAGGGTTAGGGTTAGGGTTAGTGTTAGGGTTAGGGCTCGGTTTAGGGTACGGGTTAGGATTAGGGTACGCGTTAGTGTTAGGGTAGTGGTTAGGGTTAGGGTACGCTTTAGGGTGAGGGTAGTTATTAAACCTATCCCACTCTCTAGATACCCCTTAGCACGTAAAGGAATATTGTTTGGGGGTCCAGCCATGGAGAAGAGTTTAGACACTAGGAGAAGATAAGGAACACACCCATTATCAAGAAATCACAATATGATTCTCTTTTTAAACTGTTCCTTAAAACACTAGTGCTTAGGAAATCTATTGGAGGCAGAAGCCGTCAAGGGTAGCTTAGGGTTAGGGTTAGGGTTAGGGTGAGGGTTAGGGTACGGTTTAGGGTAGGGGTTGAGGGAGGGGTTCGGGTAGGGCGTAGGGTATGGGTTAAGGTTAGGGTTAGGGCTAGCGTTAGGTTTAGGGCTCGGTTTAGGGTACGGGTTAGGATTAGGGTACGCGTTAGGGTTAGGGTAGGGGTTAGGGTTAGGGTACGCGTTAGGGTGAGGGTAGTTATTAAACCTATCCCACTCTCTAGATACCCCTTAGCACATAAAGGAATATTATTTGGGGTACCAGCCATGGAGAAGAGTTTAGACACGAGGAGAAGATAAGGAACACACCCATTATCAAGAAATCACATTAGGATTCTCTTTTTAACCTGTTCCTTAAAACACTAGTGCTTAGGAAATCTATTGGAGGCAGAAGCAGTCAAGGGTAGCTCAGGGTTAGGGTTAGGGTTAGGGTGAGGGTTAGGGTACGGCTTAGGGTACGGGTTCGGGGAGGGGTTCGGGTAGGGCGTAGGGTATGGGTTAGGGTTAGGGTTAGGGTTAGTGTTAGGGTTAGGGCTCGGTTTAGGGTACGGGTTAGGATTAGGGTACGCGTTAGGGTTAGGGTAGGGGTTAGGGTTAGTGTACGCGTTAGGGTGAGGGTAGTTATTAAACCTATCCCACTCTCTAGATACCCCTTAGCACGTACAGGAATATTATTGGGGGTCCAGCCATGGAGAAGAGTTTAGACACTAGGAGAAGATAAGGAACACACCCATTATCACGAAATCACATTAGGATTCTCTTTTTAACCTGTTCCTTAAAACACTAGTGCTTACGAAATCTATTGGAGGCAGAAGCCGTCAAGGGTAGCTTAGGGTTAGGGTTAGGGTTAGGGTAAGGGTTAGGGTACGGCTTAGGGTACGGGTTCGGGGAGGGGTTCGGGTAGGGCGTAGGGTATGGGTTAGGGTTAGGGTTAGGGTTAGTTTTAGGGTTAGGGCTCGGTTTAGGGTACGGGTTAGGATTAGGGTACGCATTAGGGTTACGGTAGGGGTTAGGGTTAGTGTACGCGTTAGGGTGAGGGTAGTTATTAAACCTATCCCACTCTCTAGATACCCCTTAGCACGTAAAGGAATATTACTTGGGGTTCCAGCCATGGAGAAGAGTTTAGACACTAGGAGAAGATAAGGAACACACCCATTATCACGAAATCACATTAGGATTCTCTTTTTAACCTGGTCCTTAAAACACTAGTGCTTAGGAAATCTATTGGAGGCAGAAGCAGTCAAGGGTAGCTTAGGGTTAGGGTTACGGTTAGGGTGAGGGTTAGGGTACGGCTTACGGTACGGGTTCGGGGAGGGGTTCGGGTAGGGCGTAGGGTATGGGTTAGGGTTAGGGTTAGGGCTAGTGTTAGGTTTAGGGCTCGGTTTAGGGTACGGGTTAGGATTAGTGTACGCGTTAGGGTTAGGGTAGGGGTTAGGGTTAGGGTACGCGTTAGGATGAGGGTAGTTATTAAACCTATCCCACTCTCTAGATACCCCTTAGCACTTAAAGGAATATTATTTGGGGGTCCAGCCATGGAGAAGAGTTTAGACACGAGGAGAAGATAAGGAACACACCCATTATCAAGAAATCACATTAGGATTCTCTTTTTAACCTGTTCCTTAAAACACTAGTGCTTAGGAAATCTATTGGAGGAAGAAGCAGTCAAGGGTAGCTTAGGGTTAGGGTGAGGGTTAGGGTACGACTTAGGGTACGGGTTCGGGGAGGGGTTCGGGTAGGGCGTAGGGTATGGATTAGGGTTAGGGTTAGGGTTAGTGTTAGGGTTAGGGCTCGGTTAAGGGTACGGGTTAGGATTAGGGTACGCGTTAGTGTTAGGGTAGTGGTTAGGGTTAGGGTACGCTTTAGGGTGAGGTTAGTTATTAAACCTATCCCACTCTCTAGATACCCCTTAGCACGTAAAGTAATATTATTTGGGGGTGCAGCCATGGAGAAGACTTTAGACACTAGGAGATGATAAGGAACACACCCATTATCAAGAAATCACATTAGGATTCTCTTTTTAACCTGTTCCTTAAAACACTAGTGCTTAGGAAATCTATTGGAGGCAGAAGCCATCAAGGGTAGCTTAGGGTTAGGGTTAGGGTTAGGGTGAGTGTTAGGGTACGGCTTAGGGTACGGGTTCGGGGAGGGGTTCGGGTAGGGCGTAGGGTATGGGTTAGGGTTAGGGTTAGGGTTAGTGTTAGGGTTAGGGCTCTGTTTAGGGTATGGGTTCGGATTAGGGTACGCGTTAGGGTTAGGGTAGGGGTTAGGGTTAGGGTACGCATTAGGGTGCGGGTAGTTATTAAACCTATCACACTCTCTAGAAACCCCTTAGCACGTAAAGGAATATTATTTGGGGGTCCAACTATGGAGAAGAGTTTAGACACGAGGAGAAAATAAGGAACACACCCATTATCAAGAAATCACATTAGGATTCTCTTTTTCACCTGTTCCTTAAAACACTAGTGCTTAGGAAATCTATTGGAGGCAGAAGCAGTCAAGGGTAGCTTAGGGTTAGGGTTAGGGTTAGGGTGAGGGTTAGGGTATGGCTTAGGTTACGGGTTCGGGGAGGGGTTCGGGTAGGGCGTAGGGTATGGGTTAGGGTTAGGGTTAGGTTTAGTGTTAGGGTTAGGGCTCGGTTTAGGGTACGAGTTAGGATTAGGGTACGTGTTAGTGTTAGGGTAGGGGTTAGGGTTAGGGTACGCGATAGGGTGAGGTTAGTTATTAAACCTATCCCACTCTGTAGATACCCCTTAGCACGTAAAGGAATATTATTTGGTGGTCCGGCCATGGAGAAGAGTTTAGACACTAGGAGAAGATAAGGAACACACCCATTATCAAGAAATCACATTAGGATTCTCTTTTTAACCTGTTCCTTAAAACACTAGTGATTAGGAAATCTATTGGAGGCAGAAGCAGTCAAGGGTAGCTTAGGGTTAGGGTTAGGGTTAGGGTGAGGGTTAGGGTACGGCTTAGGGTACGGGTTCGGGGAGGGGTTCGGGTAGGGCGTAGGGTATGGGTTAGGGTTAGGGTTAGGGCAAGGGTTAGGGTTAGGGCTCGGTTTAGGGTACGGGTTAGGATTAGGGTACGCGTTAGGGTTAGGGTAGGGGTTAGGGTTAGTGTACGCGTTAGGGTGAGGGTAGTTATTAAACCTATCCCACTCTCTAGATACCCCTTAGCACGTACAGGAATATTATTGGGGGTCCAGCCATGGAGAAGAGTTTAGACACTAGGAGAAGATAAGGAACACAACCATTATCACGAAATCACATTAGGATTCTCTTTTTAACCTGTTCCTTAAAACACTAGTGCTTACGAAATCTATTGGAGGCAGAAGCCGTCAAGGGTAGCTTAGGGTTAGGGTTAGGGTTAGGGTGAGGGTTAGGGTACGGCTTAGGGTACGGGTTCGGGGAGGGGTTCGGGTAGGGCGTAGGGTATGGGTTAGGGTTAGGGTTAGGGTTAGTTTTAGGGTTAGGGCTCGGTTTAGGGTACGGGTTAGGATTAGGGTACGCATTAGGGTTACGGTAGGGGTTAGGGTTAGTGTACGCGTTAGGGTGAGGGTAGTTATTAAACCTATCCCACTCTCTAGATACCCCTTAGCACGTAAAGGAATATTACTTGGGGTTCCAGCCATGGAGAAGAGTTTAGACACTAGGAGAAGATAAGGAACACACCCATTATCACGAAATCACATTAGGATTCTCTTTTTAACCTGTTCCTTAAAACACTAGTGCTTAGGAAATCTATTGGAGGAAGAAGCAGTCAAGGGTAGCTTAGGGTTAGGGTTAGGGTTAGGGTGAGGGTTAGGGTACGACTTAGGGTACGGGTTCGGGGAGGGGTTCGGGTAGGGCGTAGGGTATGGATTAGGGTTAGGGTTAGGGTTAGTGTTAGGGTTAGGGCTCGGTTAAGGGTACGGGTTAGGATTAGGGTACGCGTTAGTGTTAGGGTAGTGGTTAGGGTTAGGGTACGCTTTAGGGTGAGGTTAGTTATTAAACCTATCCCACTCTCTAGATACCCCTTAGCACGTAAAGTAATATTATTTGGGGGTCCAGCCATGGAGAAGACTTTAGACACTAGGAGATGATAAGGAACACACCCATTATCAAGAAATCACATTAGGATTCTCTTTTTAACCTGTTCCTTAAAACACTAGTGCTTAGGAAATCTATTGGAGGAAGAAGCCATCAAGGGTAGCTTAGGGTTAGGGTTAGGGTTAGGGTGAGTGTTAGGGTACGGCTTAGGGTACGGGTTCGGGGAGGGGTTCGGGTAGGGCGTAGGGTATGGGTTAGGGTTAGGGTTAGGGTTAGTGTTAGGGTTAGGGCTCTGTTTAGGGTATGGGTTCGGATTAGGGTACGCGTTAGGGTTAGGGTAGGGGTTAGGGTTAGGGTACGCATTAGGGTGCGGGTAGTTATTAAACCTATCACACTCTCTAGAAACCCCTTAGCACGTAAAGGAATATTATTTGGGGGTCCAACTATGGAGAAGAGTTTAGACACGAGGAGAAAATAAGGAACACACCCATTATCAAGAAATCACATTAGGATTCTCTTTTTCACCTGTTCCTTAAAACACTAGTGCTTAGGAAATCTATTGGAGGCAGAAGCAGTCAAGGGTAGCTTAGGGTTAGGGTTAGGGTTAGGGTGAGGGTTAGGGTATGGCTTAGGTTACGGGTTCGGGGAGGGGTTCGGGTAGGGCGTAGGGTATGGGTTAGGGTTAGGGTTAGGTTTAGTGTTAGGGTTAGGGCTCGGTTTAGGGTACGGGTTAGGATTAGGGTACGTGTTAGTGTTAGGGTAGGGGTTAGGGTTAGGGTACGCGATAGGGTGAGGTTAGTTATTAAACCTATCCCACTCTGTAGATACCCCTTAGCACGTAAAGGAATATTATTTGGTGGTCCGGCCATGGAGAAGAGTTTAGACACTAGGAGAAGATAAGGAACACACCCATTATCAAGAAATCACATTAGGATTCTCTTTTTAACCTGTTCCTTAAAACACTAGTGCTTAGGAAATCTATTGGAGGCAGAAGCAGTCAAGGGTAGCTTAGGGTTAGGGTTAGGGTTAGGGTGAGGGTTAGGGTACGGCTTAGGGTACGGGTTCGGGGAGGAGTTCGGGTAGGGCGTCGGGTATGGGTTAGGGTTAGGGTTAGGGTTAGTGTTAGGGTACGGGTTAGGATTAGGGTACGCGTTAGGGTTAGGGTAGGGGTTAGGGTTAGTGTATGCGTTAGGGTGAGGGTAGTTATTAAACCTATCCCACTCTCTAGATACCCCTTAGCACGTAAAGGAATATTAATGGGGGTCCAGCCATGGAGAAGAGTTTAGACACTAGGAGAAGATAAGGAACACACCCATTATCACGAAATCACATTAGGATTCTCTTTTTAACCTGTTCCTTAAAACACTAGTGCTTAGGAAATCTATTGGAGGCAGAAGCAGTCAAGGGTAGCTTAGGGTTAGGGTTAGGGTTAGGGTGAGGGTTAGGGTATGGCTTAGGGTACGGGTTCGGGGAGGGGTTCGGGTAGGGCGTAGGGTATGGGTTAGGTATAGGGTTAGGGCTAGTGTTAGGGTTAGGGCTCGGTTTAGGGTATGGGTTCGGATTAGGGTACGCGTTAGGGTTAGGGTAGGGGTTAGGGTTAGGGTACGCATTAGGGTGCGGGTAGTTATTAAACCTATCACACTCTCTAGAAACCCCTTAGCACGTAAAGGAATATTATTTGGGGGTCCAACCATGGAGAAGAGTTTAGACACGAGGAGAAGATAAGGAACACACCCATTATCAAGAAATCACATTAGGATTCTCTTTTTCACCTGTTCCTTAAAACACTAGTGCTTAGGAAATCTATTGGAGGCAGAAGCAGTCAAGGGTAGCTTAGAGTTAGGGTTAGGGTTAGGGTGAGGGTTAGGGTATGGCTTAGGGTACGGGTTCGGGGAGGGGTTCGGGTAGGGCGTAGGGTATGGGTTAGGGTTAGGGTTAGGTTTAGTGTTAGGGTTAGGGCTCGGTTTAGGTTACGGGTTAGGATTAGGGGACGTGTTAGTGTTTGGGTAGTGGTTAGGGTTAGGGTACGCGATAGGGTGAGGTTAGTTATTAAACCTATCCCACTCTGTAGATACCCCTTAGCACGTAAAGGAATATTATTTGGTGGTCCAGCCATGGAGAAGAGTTTAGAAACTAGGAGAAGATAAGGAACACACCCATTATCAAGAAATCACATTAGGATTCTCTTTTTAACCTGTTCCTTAAAACACTAGTGCTTAGGAAATCTATTGGAGGCAGAAGCAGTCAAGGGTAGCTTAGGGTTAGGGTTAGGGTTAGGGTGAGGGTTAGGGTACGGCTTAGGGTACGGGTTCGGGGAGGGGTTCGGGTAGGGCGTAGGGTATGGGTTAGGGTTACGGTTAGGGTTAGTGTTAGGGTTAGGGCTCGGTTGAGGGTACGGGTTAGGATTAGGGTACGCGTTAGGGTTAGGATAGGGGTTAGGGTTAGTGTACGCATTAGGGAGAGGGTAGTTATTAAACCTATCCCACTCTCTAGATACCCCTTAGCACGAACAGGAATATTATTTGGGGGTCCAGCCATGGAGAAGAGTTTAGACACGAGGAGAAGATAAGGAACACACCCATTATCAAGAAATCACATTAGGATTCTCTTTTTCACCTGTTCCTTAAAACACTAGTGCTTAGGAAATCTATTGGAGGCAGAAGCAGTCAAGGGTAGCTTAGGGTTAGGGTTAGGGTTAGGGTGAGGGTTAGGGTATGTCTTAGGGTACGGGTTCGGGGAGGGGTTCGGGTAGGGCGTAGGGTATGGTTTAGAGTTAGGGTTAGGGTTAGTGTTAGGGTTAGGGCTCGGTTTAGGGTACGGGTTAGGATTAGGGTACGCGTTAGTGTTAGGGTAGGGGTTAGGGTTAGGGTACGCGATAGGGTGAGGTTAGTTATTAAACCTATCCCACTCTCTAGATACCCCTTAGCACGTAAAGGAATATTATTTGGGGGTCCAGCCATGGAGAAGAGTTTAGACACTAGGAGAAGATAAGGAACACACCCATTATCAAGAAATCACATTAGGATTCTCTTTTTAACCTGTTCCTTAAAACTCTAGTGCTTAGGAAATCTATTGGAGGCAGAAGCAGTCAAGGGTAGCTTAGGGTTAGGGTGAGGGTTAGGGTATGGCTTAGGGTACGGGTTCGGGGAGGGGTTCGGGTAGGGCGTAGGGTATGGGTTAGGGTTAGGGTTAGGTTTAGTGTTAGGGTTAGGGCTCGGTTTAGGGTACGGGTTAGGATTAGGGTACGTGTTAGTGTTAGGGTAGGGGTTAGGGTTAGGGTACGCGATAGGGTGAGGTTAGTTATTAAACCTATCCCACTCTGTAGATACCCCTTAGCACGTAAAGGAATATTATTTGGTGGTCCAGCCATCGAGAAGAGTTTAGACACTAGGAGAAGATAAGGAACACACCCATTATCAAGAAATCACATTAGGATTCTCTTTTTAACCTGTTCCTTAAAACACTAGTGCTTAGGAAATCTATTGGAGGCAGAAGCAGTCAAGGGTAGCTTAGGGTTAGGGTTAGGGTTAGGGTGAGGGTTAGGGTACGGCTTAGGGTACGGGTTCGGGGAGGGTTTCGGGTAGGGCGTAGGGTATGGGTTAGGGTTAGGGTTAGGGCAAGGGTTAGGGTTAGGGCTCGGTTTAGGGTACGGGTTAGGATTAGGGTACGCGTTAGGGTTAGGGTAGGGGTTAGGGTTAGGGTACGCGTTAGGGTGAGGGTAGTTATTAAATCTATCCCACTCTCTAGATACCCCTTAGCACGTAAAGGAATATTATTTGGGGGTCCAGCCATGGAGAAGAGTTTGGACACGAGGAGAAGATAAGGAACACACCCATTATCAAGAAATCACATTAGGATTCTCTTTTTAACCTGTTCCTTAAAACACTAGTGCTTAGGAAATCTATTGGAGGCAGAAGCCGTCAAGGGTAGCTTAGGGTTAGGTTTAGGGTTAGGGTGAGGGTTAGGGTACGGCTTAGGGTACGGGTTCGGGGAGGGGTTCGGGTAGGGCATAGGGTATGGGTTAGGAATAGGGTTAGGGCTAGTGTTAGGGTTAGGGCTCGGTTTAGGGTATGGGTTCGGATTAGGGTACGCGTTAGGGTTAGGGTAGGGGTTAGGGTTAGGGTACGCATTAGGGTGCGGGTAGTTATTAAACCTATCACACTCTCTAGAAACCCCTTAGCACGTAAAGGAATATTATTTGGGGGTCCAAACATGGAGAAGAGTTTAACACCCATTATCAAGAAATCACATTAGGATTCTCTTTTTCACCTGTTCCTTAAAACACTAGTGCTTAGGAAATCTATTGGAGGCAGAAGCAGTCAAGTGTAGCTTAGAGTTAGGGTTAGGGTTAGGGTGAGGGTTAGGGTATGGCTTAGGGTACGGGTTCGGGGAGGGGTTCGGGTAGGGCGTAGGGTATGGGTTAGGGTTAGGGTTAGGTTTAGTGTTAGGGTTAGGGCTCGGTTTAGGGTACGGGTTAGGATTAGGGTACGTGTTAGTGTTAGGGTAGTGGTTAGGGTTAGGGTACGCGATAGGGTGAGGTTAGTTATTAAACCTATCCCACTCTGTAGATACCCCTTAGCACGTAAAGGAATATTATTTGGTGGTCCAGCCATGGAGAAGAGTTTAGACACTAGGAGAAGATAAGGAACACACCCATTATCAAGAAATCACATTAGGATTCTCTTTTTAACCTGTTCCTTAAAACACTAGTGCTTAGGAAATCTATTGGAGGCAGAAGCAGTCAAGGGTAGCTTAGGGTTAGGGTGAGGGTTAGGGTATGGCTTAGGGTACGGCTTAGGTTATGGGTTCGGGGAGGGGTTCGGGTAGGGCATAGGGTATGGGTTAGGGTTAGGGTTAGGGTGAGGGTTAGGGTATGGCTTAGGGTACGGGTTCGGGGAGGGGTTCGGGTAGGGCGTAGGGTATGGGTTAGGGTTACGGTTAGGGTTAGTGTTAGGGTTAGGGCTCGGTTTAGGGTACGGGTTAGGATTAGGGTACGCGTTAGGGTTAGGGTAGGGGTTAGGGTTAGTGTACGCGTTAGGGAGAGGGTAGTTATTAAACTTATCCCACTCTCTAGATACCCCTTAGCACGTACAGGAATATTATTTGGGGGTCCAGCCATGGAGAAGAGTTTAGACACGAGGAGAAGATAAGGAACACACCCATTATCAAGAAATCACATTAGGATTCTCTTTTTAACCTGTTCCTTAAAACACTAGTGCTTAGGAAATCTATTGGAGGCAGAAGCAGTCAAGGGTAGCTTAGGGTTAGGGTTAGGGTTAGGGTGAGGGTTAGGGTACGGCTTAGGGTACGGGTTCGGGGAGGGGTTCGGGTAGGGCGTAGGGTATGGGTTAGGGTTACGGTTAGGGTTAGTGTTAGGGTTAGGGCTCGGTTTAGGGTACGGGTTAGGATTAGGGTACGCGTTAGGGTTAGGGTAGGGGTTAGGGTTAGTGTACGCGTTAGGGAGAGGGTAGTTATTAAACCTATCCCACTCTCTAGATACCCCTTAGCACGAACAGGAATATTATTTGGGGGTCCAGCCATGGAGAAGAGTTTAGACACGAGGAGAAGATAAGGAACACACCCATTATCAAGAAATCACATTAGGATTCTCTTTTTCACCTGTTCCTTAAAACACTAGTGCTTAGGAAATCTATTGGAGGCAGAAGCAGTCAAGGGTAGCTTAGGGTTAGGGTTAGGGTTAGGGTGAGGGTTAGGGTACGGCTTAGGGTACGGGTTCGGGGAGGGGTTCGGATAGGGCGTAGGGTATGGGTTAGGGTTAGGGTTAGGGCAAGGGTTAGGGTTAGGGTTCGGTATAGGGTACGGGTTAGGATTAGGGTACGCGTTAGGGTTAGGGTAGGGGTTAGGGGTAGGTTTCGCGTTAGGGTGAGGGTAGTTATTAAATCTATCCCACTCTCTAGATACCCCTTAGCACGTAAAGGAATATTATTTGGGGGTCCAGCCATGGAGAAGAATTTAGACACGAGGAGAAGATAAGGAACACACCCATTATCAAGAAATCACATTAGGATTCTCTTTTTAACCTGTTCCTTAAAACACTAGTGCTTAGGAAATCTATTGGAGGCAGAAGCCATCAAGGGTAGCTTAGGGTTAGGGTTAGGGTTAGGGTGAGGGTTAGGGTACGGCTTAGGGTACGGGTTCGGGGAGGGGTTCGGGTAGGGCGTAGGGTATGGGTTAGGGTTAGGGTTAGGTTTAGTGTTAGGGTTAGGGCTCGGTTTAGGGTACGGGTTAGGATTAGGGGACGTGTTAGTGTTAGGGTAGTGGTTAGGGTTAGGGTACGCGATAGGGTGAGGTTAGTTATTAAACCTATCCCACTCTGTAGATACCCCTTAGCACGTAAAGGAATATTATTTGGTGGTCCAGCCATGGAGAAGAGTTTAGAAACTAGGAGAAGATAAGGAACACACCCATTATCAAGAAATCACATTAGGATTCTCTTTTTAACCTGTTCCTTAAAACACTAGTGCTTAGGAAATCTATTGGAGGCAGAAGCAGTCAAGGGTAGCTTAGGGTTAGGGTTAGGGTTAGGGTGAGGGTTAGGGTACGGCTTAGGGTACGGGTTCGGGGAGGGGTTCGGGTAGGGCGTAGGGTATGGGTTAGGGTTACGGTTAGGGTTAGTGTTAGGGTTAGGGCTCGGTTTAGGGTACGGGTTAGGATTAGGGTACGCGTTAGGGTTAGGGTAGGGGTTAGGGTTAGTGTACGCATTAGGGAGAGGGTAGTTATTAAACCTATCCCACTCTCTAGATACCCCTTAGCACGAACAGGAATATTATTTGGGGGTCCAGCCATGGAGAAGAGTTTAGACACGAGGAGAAGATAAGGAACACACCCATTATCAAGAAATCACATTAGGATTCTCTTTTTCACCTGTTCCTTAAAACACTAGTGCTTAGGAAATCTATTGGAGGCAGAAGCAGTCAAGGGTAGCTTAGGGTTAGGGTTAGGGTTAGGGTGAGGGTTAGGGTATGGCTTAGGGTACGGGTTCGGGGAGGGGTTCGGGTAGGGCGTAGGGTATGGTTTAGGGTTAGGGTTAGGGTTAGTGTTAGGGTTAGGGCTCGGTTTAGGGTACGGGTTAGGATTAGGGTACGCGTTAGTGTTAGGGTAGTGGTTAGGGTTAGGGTACGCGATAGGGTGAGGTTAGTTATTAAACCTATCCCACTCTCTAGATACCCCTTAGCACGTAAAGGAATATTATTTGGGGGTCCAGCCATGGAGAAGAGTTTAGACACGAGGAGAAGATAAGGAACACACCCATTATCAAGAAATCACATTAGGATTCTCTTTTTAACCTGTTCCTTAAAACACTAGTGCTTAGGAAATCTATTGGAGGCAGAAGCCGTCAAGGGTAGCTTAGGGTTAGGGTTAGGGTTAGGGTGAGGGTTAGGGTACGGCTTAGGGTACGGGTTCGGGGAGGGGTTCGGGTAGGGCGTAGGGTATGGGTTAGGGTTAGGGTTAGGTTTAGTGTTAGGGTTAGGGCTCGGTTTAGGGTACGGGTTAGGATTAGGGTACGCGTTAGGGTTAGGGTAGGGGTTAGGGTTAGTGTACGCGTTAGGGAGAGGGTAGTTATTAAACCTATCCCACTCTCTAGATACCCCTTAGCACGTACAGGAATATTATTTGGGGGTCCAGCCATGGAGAAGAGTTTAGACACGAGGAGAAGATAAGGAACACACCCATTATCAAGAAATCACATTAGGATTCTCTTTTTAACCTGTTCCTTAAAACACTAGTGCTTAGGAAATCTATTGGAGGCAGAAGCAGTCAAGGGTAGCTTAGGGTTAGGGTTAGGGTTAGGGTGAGGGTTAGGGTACGGCTTAGGGTACGGGTTCGGGGAGGGGTTCGGGTAGGGCGTAGGGTATGGGTTAGGGTTACGGTTAGGGTTAGTGTTAGGGTTAGGGCTCGGTTTAGGGTACGGGTTAGGATTAGGGTACGCGTTAGGGTTAGGGTAGGGGTTAGGGTTAGTGTACGCATTAGGGAGAGGGTAGTTATTAAACCTATCCCACTCTCTAGATACCCCTTAGCACGAACAGGAATATTATTTGGGGGTCCAGCCATGGAGAAGAGTTTAGACACGAGGAGAAGATAAGGAACACACCCATTATCAAGAAATCACATTAGGATTCTCTTTTTCACCTATTCCTTAAAACACTAGTGCTTAGGAAATCTATTGGAGGCAGAAGCAGTCAAGGGTAGCTTAGGGTTAGGGTTAGGGTTAGGGTGAGGGTTAGGGTACGGCTTAGGGTACGGGTTAGGGGAGGGGTTCGGGTAGGGCGTAGGGTATGGTTTAGGGTTAGGGTTAGGGTTAGTGTTAGGGTTAGGGCTCGGTTTAGGGTACGGGTTAGGATTAGGGTACGCGTTAGTGTTAGGGTAGGGGTTAGGGTTAGGGTACGCGATAGGGTGAGGTTAGTTATTAAACCTATCCCACTCTCTAGATACCCCTTAGCACGTAAAGGAATATTATTTGGGGGTCCAGCCATGGAGAAGAGTTTAGACACTAGGAGAAGATAAGGAACACACCCATTATCAAGAAATCACATTAGGATTCTCTTTTTAACCTGTTCCTTAAAACACTAGTGCTTAGGAAATCTATTGGAGGCAGAAGCAGTCAAGGGTAGCTTAGGGTTAGGGTGAGGGTTAGGGTATGGCTTAGGGTACGGGTTCGGGGAGGGGTTCGGGTAGGGCGTAGGGTATGGGTTAGGGTTAGGGTTAGGTTTAGTGTTAGGGTTAGGGCTCGGTTTAGGGTACGGGTTAGGATTAGGGTACGCGTTAGGGTTAGGGTAGGGGTTAGGGTTAGGGTACGCGATAGGGTGAGGTTAGTTATTAAACCTATCCCACTCTGTAGATACCCCTTAGCACGTAAAGGAATATTATTTGGTGGTCCAGCCATGGAGAAGAGTTTAGACACTAGGAGAAAATAAGGAACACACCCATTATCAAGAAATCACATTAGGATTCTCTTTTTAACCTGTTCCTTAAAACACTAGTGCTTAGGAAATCTATTGGAGGCAGAAGCAGTCAAGGGTAGCTTAGGGTTAGGGTTAGGGTTAGGGTGAGGGTTAGGGTACGGCTTAGGGTACGGGTTCGGGGAGGGTTTCGGGTAGGGCGTAGGGTATGGGTTAGGGTTAGGGTTAGGGCAAGGGTTAGGGTTAGGGCTCGGTTTAGGGTACGGGTTAGGATTAGGGTACGCGTTAGGGTTAGGGTAGGGGTTAGGGTTAGGGTACGCGTTAGGGTGAGGGTAGTTATTAAATCTATCCCACTCTCTAGATACCCCTTAGCACGTACAGGAATATTATTTGGGGGTCCAGCCATGGAGAAGAGTTTAGACACTAGGAGAAGATAAGGAACACACCCATTATCAAGAAATCACATTAGGATTCTCTTTTTAACCTGTTCCTTAAAACACTAGTGCTTAGGAAATCTATTGGAGGCAGAAGCCGTCAAGGGTAGCTTAGGGTTAGGGTTAGGTTTAGGGTGAGGGTTAGGGTATGGCTTAGGGTACGGGTTCGGGGAGGGGTTCGGGTAGGGCGTAGGGTATGGGTTAGGAATAGGGTTAGGGCTAGTGTTAGGGTTAGGGCTCGGTTTAGGGTATGGGTTCGGATTAGGGTACGCGTTAGGGTTAGGGTAGGGGTTAGGGTTAGGGTACGCATTAGGGTGCGGGTAGTTATTAAACCTATCACACTCTCTAGAAACCCCTTAGCACGTAAAGGAATATTATTTGGGGGTCCAACCATGGAGAAGAGTTTAGACACGAGGAGAAGATAAGGAACACACCCATTATCAAGAAATCACATTAGGATTCTCTTTTTCACCTGTTCCTTAAAACACTAGTGCTTAGGAAATCTATTGGAGGCAGAAGCAGTCAAGTGTAGCTTAGAGTTAGGGTTAGGGTTAGGGTGAGGGTTAGGGTATGGCTTAGGGTACGGGTTCGGGGAGGGGTTCGGGTAGGGCGTAGGGTATGGGTTAGGGTTAGGGTTAGGTTTAGTGTTAGGGTTAGGGCTCGGTTTAGGGTACGGGTTAGGATTAGGGTACGTGTTAGTGTTAGGGTAGTGGTTAGGGTTAGGGTACGCGATAGGGTGAGGTTAGTTATTAAACCTATCCCACTCTGTAGATACCCCTTAGCACGTAAAGGAATATTATTTGGTGGTCCAGCCATGGAGAAGAGTTTAGACACTAGGAGAAGATAAGGAACACACCCATTATCAAGAAATCACATTAGGATTCTCTTTTTAACCTGTTCCTTAAAACACTAGTGCTTAGGAAATCTATTGGAGGCAGAAGCAGTCAAGGGTAGCTTAGGGTTAGGGTGAGGGTTAGGGTATGGCTTAGGGTACGGGTTCGGGGAGGGGTTCGGGTAGGGCGTAGGGTATGGGTTAGGGTTAGGGTTAGGTTTAGTGTTAGGGTTAGGGCTCGGTTTAGGGTACGGGTTAGGATTAGGGTTCGTGTTAGTGTTAGGGTAGGGGTTAGGGTTAGGGTACGCGATAGGGTGAGGTTAGTTATTAAACCTATCCCACTCTGTAGATACCCCTTAGCACGTAAAGGAATATTATTTGGGGGTCCAGCCATGGAGAAGAGTTTAGACACGAGGAGAAGATAAGGAACACACCCATTATCACGAAATCACATTAGGATTCTCTTTTTAACCTGTTCCTTAAAACACTAGTGCTTAGGAAATCTATTGGAGGCAGAAGCAGTCAAGGGTAGCTTAGGGTTAGGGTTAGGGTTAGGGTGAGGGTTAGGGTACGGCTTAGGTTATGGGTTCGGGGAGGGGTTCGGATAGGGCGTAGGGTATGGGTTAGGGTTACGGTTAGGGTTAGTGTTAGGGTTAGGGCTCGGTTTAGGGTACGGGTTAGGATTAGGGTACGCGTTAGGGTTAGGGTAGGGGTTAGGGTTAGTGTACGCATTAGGGAGAGGGTAGTTATTAAACCTATCCCACTCTCTAGATACCCCTTAGCACGAACAGGAATATTATTTGGGGGTCCAGCCATGGAGAAGAGTTTAGACACGAGGAGAAGATAAGGAACACACCCATTATCAAGAAATCACATTAGGATTCTCTTTTTCACCTGTTCCTTAAAACACTAGTGCTTAGGAAATCTATTGGAGGCAGAAGCAGTCAAGGGTAGCTTAGGGTTAGGGTTAGGGTTAGGGTGAGGGTTAGGGTATGGCTTAGGGTACGGGTTCGGGGAGGGGTTCGGGTAGGGCGTAGGGTATGGTTTAGGGTTAGGGTTAGGGTTAGTGTTAGGGTTAGGGCTCGGTTTAGGGTACGGGTTAGGATTAGGGTACGCGTTAGTGTTAGGGTAGGGGTTAGGGTTAGGGTACGCGATAGGGTGAGGTTAGTTATTAAACCTATCCCACTCTCTAGATACCCCTTAGCACGTAAAGGAATATTATTTGGGGGTCCAGCCATGGAGAAGAGTTAAGACACTAGGAGAAGATAAGGAACACACCCATTATCAAGAAATCACATTAGGATTCTCTTTTTAACCTGTTCCTTAAAACACTAGTGCTTAGGAAATCTATTGGAGGCAGAAGCAGTCAAGGGTAGCTTAGGGTTAGGGTGAGGGTTAGGGTATGGCTTAGGGTACGGGTTCGGGGAGGGGTTCGGGTAGGGCGTAGGGTATGGGTTAGGGTTAGGGTTAGGTTTAGTGTTAGGGTTAGGGCTCGGTTTAGGGTACGGGTTAGGATTAGGGTACGTGTTAGTGTTAGGGTAGGGGTTAGGGTTAGGGTACGCGATAGGGTGAGGTTAGTTATTAAACCTATCCCACTCTGTAGATACCCCTTAGCACGTAAAGGAATATTATTTGGTGGTCCAGCCATGGAGAAGAGTTTAGACACTAGGAGAAGATAAGGAACACACCCATTATCAAGAAATCACATTAGGATTCTCTTTTTAACCTGTTCCTTAAAACACTAGTGCTTAGGAAATCTATTGGAGGCAGAAGCAGTCAAGGGTAGCTTAGGCTTAGGGTTAGGGTTAGGGTGAGGGTTAGGGTACGGCTTAGGGTACGGGTTCGGGGAGGGTTTCGGGTAGGGCGTAGGGTATGGGTTAGGGTTAGGGTTAGGGCAAGGGTTAGGGTTAGGGCTCGGTTTAGGGTACGGGTTAGGATTAGGGTACGCGTTAGGGTTAGGGTAGGGGTTAGGGTTAGGGTACGCGTTAGGGTGAGGGTAGTTATTAAATCTATCCCACTCTCTAGATACCCCTTAGCACGTAAAGGAATATTATTTGGGGGTCCAGCCATGGAGAAGAGTTTGGACACGAGGAGAAGATAAGGAACACACCCATTATCAAGAAATCACATTAGGATTCTCTTTTTAACCTGTTCCTTAAAACACTAGTGCTTAGGAAATCTATTGGAGGCAGACGCCGTCAAGGGTAGCTTAGGGTTAGGTTTAGGGTTAGGGTGAGGGTTAGGGTACGGCTTAGGGTACGGGTTCGGGGAGGGGTTCGGGTAGGGCGTAGGGTATGGGTTAGGAATAGGGTTAGGGCTAGTGTTAGGGTTAGGGCTCGGTTTAGGGTATGGGTTCGGATTAGGGTACGCGTTAGGGTTAGGGTAGGGGTTAGGGTTAGGGTACGCATTAGGGTGCGGGTAGTTATTAAACCTATCACACTCTCTAGAAACCCCTTAGCACGTAAAGGAATATTATTTGGGGGTCCAACCATGGAGAAGAGTTTAGACACGAGGAGAAGATAAGGAACACACCCATTATCAAGAAATCACATTAGGATTCTCTTTTTCACCTGTTCCTTAAAACACTAGTGCTTAGGAAATCTATTGGAGGCAGAAGCAGTCAAGTGTAGCTTAGAGTTAGGGTTAGGGTTAGGGTGAGGGTTAGGGTATGGCTTAGGGTACGGGTTCGGGGAGGGGTTCGGGTAGGGCGTAGGGTATGGGTTAGGGTTAGGGTTAGGTTTAGTGTTAGGGTTAGGGCTCGGTTTAGGGTACGGGTTAGGATTAGGGTACGTGTTAGTGTTAGGGTAGTGGTTAGGGTTAGGGTACGCGATAGGGTGAGGTTAGTTATTAAACCTATCCCACTCTGTAGATACCCCTTAGCACGTAAAGGAATATTATTTGGGGGTCCAGCCATGGAGAAGAGTTTAGACACGAGGAGAAGATAAGGAACACACCCATTATCACGAAATCACATTAGGATTCTCTTTTTAACCTGTTCCTTAAAACACTAGTGCTTAGGAAATCTATTGGAGGCAGAAGCAGTCAAGGGTAGCTTAGGGTTAGGGTTAGGGTTAGGGTGAGGGTTAGGGTACGGATTAGGTTATGGGTTCGGGGAGGGGTTCGGGTAGGGCGTAGGGTATGGGTTAGGGTTAGGGTTAGGGTGAGGGTTAGGGTATGGCTTAGGGTACGGGTTCGGGGAGGGGTTCGGGTAGGGCGTAGGGTATGGGTTAGGGTTAGGGTTAGGTTTAGTGTTAGGGTTAGGGCTCGGTTTAGGGTACGGGTTAGGATTAGGGTACGTGTTAGTGTTAGGGTAGTGGTTAGGGTTAGGGTACGCGATAGGGTGAGGTTAGTTATTAAACCTTTCCCACTCTGTAGATACCCCTTAGCACGTAAAGGAATATTATTTGGTGGTCCAGCCATGGAGAAGAGTTTAGACACTAGGAGAAGATAAGGAACACACCCATTATCAAGAAATCACATTAGGATTCTCTTTTTAACCTGTTCCTTAAAACACTAGTGCTTAGGAAATCTATTGGAGGCAGAAGCAGTCAAGGGTAGCTTAGGGTTAGGGTGAGGGTTAGGGTATGGCTTAGGGTACGGGTTCGGGGAGGGGTTCGGGTAGGGCGTAGGGTATGGGTTAGGGTTAGGGTTAGGTTTAGTGTTAGGGTTAGGGCTCGGTTTAGGGTACGGGTTAGGATTAGGGTACGTGTTAGTGTTAGGGTAGGGGTTAGGGTTAGGGTACGCGATAGGGTGAGGTTAGTTATTAAACCTATCCCACTCTGTAGATACCCCTTAGCACGTAAAGGAATATTATTTGGGGGTCCAGCCATGGAGAAGAGTTTAGACACGAGGAGAAGATAAGGAACACACCCATTATCACGAAATCACATTAGGATTCTCTTTTTAACCTGTTCCTTAAAACACTAGTGCTTAGGAAATCTATTGGAGGCAGAAGCAGTCAAGGGTAGCTTAGGGTTAGGGTTAGGGTTAGGGTGAGGGTTAGGGTACGGCTTAGGTTATGGGTTCGGGGAGGGGTTCGGGTAGGGCGTAGGGTATGGGTTAGGGTTAGGGTTAGGGCTAGTGTTAGGTTTAGGGCTCGGTTTAGGGTACGGGTTATGATTAGGGTACGCGTTAGGGTTAGGGTAGGGGTTAGGGTTAGGGTACGCGTTAGGTTGAGGGTAGTTATTAAACCTATCCCAATCTCTAGATACCCCTTAGCACTTAAAGGAATATTATTTGGGGGTCCAGCCATGGAGAAGAGTTTAGACACGAGGAGAAGATAAGGAACACACCCATTATCAAGAAATCACATTAGGATTCTCTTTTTAACCTGTTCCTTAAAACACTAGTGCTTAGGAAATCTATTGGAGGCAGAAGCCGTCAAGGGTAGCTTAGGGTTAGGTTTAGGGTTAGGGTGAGGGTTAGGATACGGCTTAGGGTACGGGTTCGGGGAGGGGTTCGGGTAGGGCGTAGGGTATGGGTTAGGGTTACGGTTACGGTTAGTGTTAGGGTTAGGGCTCGGTTTAGGGTACGGGTTAGGATTAGGGTACGCGTTAGGGTTAGGGTAGGGGTTAGGGTTAGTGTACGCGTTAGGGAGAGGGTAGTTATTAAACCTATCCCACTCTCTAGATACCCCTTAGCACGAACAGGAATATTATTTGGGGGTCCAGCCATGGAGAAGAGTTTAGACACGAGGAGAAGATAAGGAACACACCCATTATCAAGAAATCACATTAGGATTCTCTTTTTCACCTGTTCCTTAAAACACTAGTGCTTAGGAAATCTATTGGAGGCAGAAGCAGTCAAGGGTAGCTTAGGGTTAGGGTTAGGGTTAGGGTGAGGGTTAGGGTACGGCTTAGGGTACGGGTTCGGGGAGGAGTTCGGGTAGGGCGTAGGGTATGGGTTAGGGTTAGGGTTAGGGTTAGTGTTAGGGTTAGGGCTCGGTTTAGGGTACGGGTTAGGATTAGGGTACGCGTTAGGGTTAGGGTAGGGGTTAGGGTTAGTGTATGCGTTAGGGTGAGGGTAGTTATTAAACCTATCCCACTCTCTAGATACCCCTTAGCACGTAAAGGAATATTAATGGGGGTCCAGCCATGGAGAAGAGTTTAGACACTAGGAGAAGATAAGGAACACACCCATTATCACGAAATCACATTAGGATTCTCTTTTTAACCTGTTCCTTAAAACATTAGTGCTTAGGAAATCTATTGGAGGCAGAAGCAGTCAAGGGTAGCTTAGGGTTAGGGTTAGGGTTAGGGTGAGGGTTAGGGTATGGCTTAGGGTACGGGTTCGGGGAGGGTTCGGGTAGGGCGTAGGGTATGGGTTAGGTATAGGGTTAGGGCTAGTGTTAGGGTTAGGGCTCGGTTTAGGGTATGGGTTCGGATTAGGGTACGTGTTAGGGTTAGGGTAGGGGTTAGGGTTAGGGTACGCATTAGGGTGCGGGTAGTTATTAAACCTATCACACTCTCTAGAAACCCCTTAGCACGTAAAGGAATATTATTTGGGGGTCCAACCATGGAGAAGAGTTTAGACACGAGGAGAAGATAAGGAACACACCCATTATCAAGAAATCACATTAGGATTCTCTTTTTCACCTGTTCCTTAAAACACTAGTGCTTAGAAAATCTATTGGAGGCAGAAGCAGTCAAGTGTAGCTTAGAGTTAGGGTTAGGGTTAGGGTGAGGGTTAGGTTATGGCTTAGGGTACGGGTTCGGGGAGGGGTTCGGGTAGGGCGTAGGGTATGGGTTAGGGTTAGGGTTAGGTTTAGTGTTAGGGTTAGGGCTCGGTTTAGGGTACGGGTTAGGATTAGGGTACGTGTTAGTGTTAGGGTAGTGGTTAGGGTTAGGGTACGCGATAGGGTGAGGTTAATTATTAAACCTATCCCACTCTGTAGATACCCCTTAGCACGTAAAGGAATATTATTTGGTGGTCCAGCCATGGAGAAGAGTTTAGACACTAGGAGAAAATAAGGAACACACCCATTATCAAGAAATCACATTAGGATTCTCTTTTTAACCTGTTCCTTAAAACACTAGTGCTTAGGAAATCTATTGGAGGCAGAAGCAGTCAAGGGTAGCTTAGGGTTAGGGTGAGGGTTAGGGTATGGCTTAGGGTACGGGTTCGGGGAGGGGTTCGGGTAGGGCGTAGGGTATGGGTTAGGGTTAGGGTTAGGTTTAGTGTTAGGGTTAGGGCTCGGTTTAGGGTACGGGTTAGGATTAGGGTACGTGTTAGTGTTAGGGTAGGGGTTAGGGTTAGGGTACGCGATAGGGTGAGGTTAGTTATTAAACCTATCCCACTCTGTAGATACCCCTTAGCACGTAAAGGAATATTATTTGGTGGTCCAGCCATGGAGAAGAGTTTAGACACTAGGAGAAGATAAGGAACACACCCATTATCAAGAAATCACATTAGGATTCTCTTTTTAACCTGTTCCTTAAAACACTAGTGCTTAGGAAATCTATTGGAGGCAGAAGCAGTCAAGGGTAGCTTAGGGTTAGGGTTAGGGTTAGGGTGAGGGTTAGGGTACGGCTTAGGGTACGGGTTCGGGGAGGGGTTCGGGTAGGGCGTAGGGTATGGGTTAGGGTTAGGGTTAGGGCAAGGGTTAGGGTTAGGGCTCGGTTTAGGGTACGGGTTAGGATTAGGGTACGCGTTAGGGTTAGGGTAGGGGTTAGGGTTAGGGTACGCGTTAGGGTGAGGGTAGTTATTAAATCTATCCCACTCTCTAGATACCCCTTAGCACGTAAAGGAATATTATTTGGGGGTCCAGCCATGGAGAAGAATTTAGACACGAGGAGAAGATAAGGAACACACCCATTATCAAGAAATCACATTAGGATTCTCTTTTTAACCTGTTCCTTAAAACACTAGTGCTTAGGAAATCTATTGGAGGCAGAAGCCGTCAAGGGTAGCTTAGGGTTAGGGTTAGGGTTAGGGTGAGGGTTAGGGTACGGCTTAGGGTACGGGTTCGGGGAGGGGTTCGGGTAGGGCGTAGGGTATGGGTTAGGGTTAGGGTTAGGGTTAGTGTTAGGGTTAGGGCTCGGTTTAGTGTACGGGTTAGGATTAGGGTACGCGTTAGTGTTAGGGTAGTGGTTAGGGTTAGGGTACGCTTTAGGGTGAGGGTAGTTATTAAACCTATCCCACTCTCTAGATACCCCTTAGCACGTAAAGGAATATTATTTGCGGGTCCAGCCATGGAGAAGAGTTTAGACACTAGGAGAAGATAAGGAACACACCCATTATCAAGAAATCACAATATGATTCTCTTTTTAAACTGTTCCTTAAAACACTAGTGCTTAGGAAATCTATTGGAGGCAGAAGCAGTCAAGGGTAGCTTAGGATTAGGGTTAGGGTTAGGGTGAGGGCTAGGGTATGGCTTAGGGTACGGGTTCGGGGAGGGGTTCGGGTAGGGCGTAGGCTATGGGTTAGGGTTAGGGTTAGGGCTAGTGTTATGGTTAGGGCTTGGTTTAGGGTACGGGTTAGGATTAGGGTACGCGTTAGGGTTAGGGTAGGGGTTAGGGTTAGGGTACGTGTTAGGGTGAGGGTAGTTATTAAACCTATCACACTCTCTAGATACCCCTTAGCACATAAAGGAATATTATTTGGGGGTCCAGCCATGGAGAAGAGTTTAGACACGAGGAGAAGATAAGGAACACACCCATTATCACGAAATCACATTAGGATTCTCTTTTTAACCTGTTCCTTAAAACACTAGTGCTTAGGAAATCTATTGGAGGCAGAAGCAGTCAAGGGTAGCTTAGGGTTAGGGTTAGGCTTAGGGTGAGGGTTAGGGTACGGCTTAGGTTACGGGTTCGGGGAGGGGTTCGGGTAGGGCGTAGGGTATGGGTTAGGGTTAGGGTTAGGGCTAGTGTTAGGTTTAGGGCTCGGTTTAGGGTACGGGTTATGATTAGGGTACGCGTTAGGGTTAGGGTAGGGGTTAGGGTTAGGGTACGCGTTAGGGTGAGGGTAGTTATTAAACCTATCCCACTCTCTAGATACCCCTTAGCACGTAAAGGAATATTAATGGGGGTCCAGCCATGGAGAAGAGTTTAGACACTAGGAGAAGATAAGGAACACACCCATTATCACGAAATCACATTAGGATTCTCTTTTTAACCTGTTCCTTAAAACACTAGTGCTTAGGAAATCTATTGGAGGCAGAAGCAGTCAAGGGTAGCTTAGGGTTAGGGTTAGGGTTAGGGTGAGGGTTAGGGTATGGCTTAGGGTACGGGTTCGGGGAGGGGTTCGGGTAGGGCGTAGGGTATGGGTTAGGTATAGGGTTAGGGCTAGTGTTAGGGTTAGGGCTCGGTTTAGGGTATGGGTTCGGATTAGGGTACGCGTTAGGGTTAGGGTAGGGGTTAGGGTTAGGGTACGCATTAGGGTGCGGGTAGTTATTAAACCTATCACACTCTCTAGAAACCCCTTAGCACGTAAAGGAATATTATTTGGGGGTCCAACCATGGAGAAGAGTTTAGACACGAGGAGAAGAAAAGGAACACACCCATTATCAAGAAATCACATTAGGATTCTCTTTATCACCTGTTCCTTAAAACACTAGTGCTTAGGAAATCTATTGGAGGCAGAAGCAGTCAAGGGTAGCTTAGAGTTAGGGTTAGGGTTAGGGTGAGGTTTAGGGTATGGCTTAGGGTACGGGTTCGGGGAGGGGTTCGGGTAGGGCGTAGGGTATGGGTTAGGGTTAGGGTTAGGTTTAGTGTTAGGGTTAGGGCTCGGTTTAGGGTACGGGTTAGGATTAGGGTACGTGTTAGTGTTAGGGTAGTGGTTAGGGTTAGGGTACGCGATAGGGTGAGGTTAGTTATTAAACCTATCCCACTCTGTAGATACCCCTTGGCACGTAAAGGAATATTATTTGGTGGTCCAGCCATGGAGAAGAGTTTAGACACTAGGAGAAGATAAGGAACACACCCATTATCAAGAAATCACATTAGGATTCTCTTTTTAACCTGTTCCTTAAAACACTAGTGCTTAGGAAATCTATTGGAGGCAGAAGCAGTCAAGGGTAGCTTAGGGTTAGGGTTAGGGTTAGGGTGAGGGTTAGGGTACGGCTTAGGGTACGGGTTCGGGGAGGGGTTCGGGTAGGGCGTAGGGTATGGGTTAGGGTTAGGGTTAGGGTTAGTGTTAGGGTTAGGGCTCGGTTTAGGGTACGGGTTAGGATTAGGGTACGCGTTAGTGTTAGGGTAGTGGTTAGGGTTAGGGTACGCTTTAGGGTGAGGGTAGTTATTAAACCTATCCCACTCTCTAGATACCCCTTAGCACGTAAAGGAATATTATTTGCGGGTCCAGCCATGGAGAAGAGTTTAGACACTAGGAGAAGATAAGGAACACACCCATTATCAAGAAATCACAATATGATTCTCTTTTTAAACTGTTCCTTAAAACACTAGTGCTTAGGAAATCTATTGGAGGCAGAAGCAGTCAAGGGTAGCTTAGGGTTAGGGTTAGGGTTAGGGTGAGGGCTAGGGCATGGGTTAGGGTACGGGTTCGGGGAGGGGTTCGGGTAGGGCGTAGGCTATGGGTTAGGGTTAGGGTTAGGGCTAGTGTTATGGTTAGGGCTCGGTTTAGGGTACGGGTTAGGATTAGGGTACGCGTTAGGGTTAGGGTAGGGGTTAGGGTTAGGGTACGTGTTAGGGTGAGGGTAGTTATTAAACCTATCACACTCTCTAGATACCCCTTAGCACATAAAGGAATATTATTTGGGGGTCCAGCCATGGAGAAGAGTTTAGACACGAGGAGAAGATAAGGAACACACCCATTATCACGAAATCACATTAGGATTCTCTTTTTAACCTGTTCCTTAAAACACTAGTGCTTAGGAAATCTATTGGAGGCAGAAGCAGTCAAGGGTAGCTTAGGGTTAGGGTTAGGTTTAGGGTGAGGGTTAGGGTACGGCTTAGGGTACGGGTTCGGGGAGGGGTTCGGGTAGGGCGTAGGGTATGGGTTAGGGTTAGGGTTAGGGCTAGTGTTAGGTTTAGGGCTCGGTTTAGGGTACGGGTTATGATTAGGGTACGCGTTAGGGTTAGGGTAGGGGTTAGGGTTAGGGTACGCGTTAGGGTGAGGGTAGTTATTAAACCTATCCCACTCTCTAGATACCCCTTAGCACGTAAAGGAATATTAATGGGGGTCCAGCCATGGAGAAGAGTTTAGACACTAGGAGAAGATAAGGAACACACCCATTATCACGAAATCACATTAGGATTCTCTTTTTAACCTGTTCCTTAAAACACTAGTGCTTAGGAAATCTATTGGAGGCAGAAGCAGTCAAGGGTAGCTTAGGGTTAGGGTTAGGGTTAGGGTGAGGGTTAGGGTATGGCTTAGGGTACGGGTTCGGGGAGGGGTTCGGGTAGGGCGTAGGGTATGGGTTAGGTATAGGGTTAGGGCTAGTGTTAGGGTTAGGGCTCGGTTTAGGGTATGGGTTCGGATTAGGGTACGCGTTAGGGTTAGGGTAGGGGTTAGGGTTAGGGTACGCATTAGGGTGCGGGTAGTTATTAAACCTATCACAATCTCTAGAAACCCCTTAGCACGTAAAGGAATATTATTTGGGGGTCCAACCATGGAGAAGAGTTTAGACACGAGGAGAAGATAAGGAACACACCCATTATCAAGAAATCACATTAGGATTCTCTTTTTCACCTGTTCCTTAAAACACTAGTGCTTAGGAAATCTATTGGAGGCAGAAGCAGTCAAGGGTAGCTTAGAGTTAGGGTTAGGGTTAGGGTGAGGTTTAGGGTATGGCTTAGGGTACGGGTTCGGGGAGGGGTTCGGGTAGGGCGTAGGGTATGGGTTAGGGTTAGGGTTAGGTTTAGTGTTAGGGTTAGGGCTCGGTTTAGGGTACGGGTTAGGATTAGGGTACGTGTTAGTGTTAGGGTAGTGGTTAGGGTTAGGGTACGCGATAGGGTGAGGTTAGTTATTAAACCTATCCCACTCTGTAGATACCCCTTGGCACGTAAAGGAATATTATTTGGTGGTCCAGCCATGGAGAAGAGTTTAGACACGAGGAGAAGATAAGGAACACACCCATTATCAAGAAATCACATTAGGATTCTCTTTTTAACCTGTTCCTTAAAACACTAGTGCTTAGGAAATCTATTGGAGGCAGAAGCAGTCAAGGGTAGCTTAGGATTAGGGTTAGGGTTAGGGTGAGGGCTAGGGTATGGCTTAGGGTACGGGTTCGGGGAGGGGTTCGGGTAGGGCGTAGGTTATGGGTTAGGGTTAGGGTTAGGGCTAGTGTTATGGTTAGGGCTTGGTTTAGGGTACGGGTTAGGATTAGGGTACGCGTTAGGGTTAGGGTAGGGGTTAGGGTTAGGGTACGTGTTAGGGTGAGGGTAGTTATTAAACCTATCACACTCTCTAGATACCCCTTAGCACATAAAGGAATATTATTTGGGGGTCCAGCCATGGAGAAGAGTTTAGACACGAGGAGAAGATAAGGAACACACCCATTATCACGAAATCACATTAGGATTCTTTTTAAACTGTTCCTTAAAACACTAGTGCTTAGGAAATCTATTGGAGGCAGAAGCAGTCAAGGGTAGCTTAGGGTTAGGGTTAGGTTTAGGGTGAGGGTTAGGGTACGGCTTAGGTTACGGGTTCGGGGAGGGGTTCGGGTAGGGCGTAGGGTATGGGTTAGGGTTAGGGTTAGGGCTAGTGTTAGGTTTAGGGCTCGGTTTAGGGTACGGGTTATGATTAGGGTACGCGTTAGGGTTAGGGTAGGGGTTAGGGTTAGGGTACGCGTTAGGGTGAGGGTAGTTATTAAACCTATCCCACTCTCTAGATACCCCTTAGCACGTAAAGGAATATTAATGGGGGTCCAGCCATGGAGAAGAGTTTAGACACTAGGAGAAGATAAGGAACACACCCATTATCACGAAATCACATTAGGATTCTCTTTTTAACCTGTTCCTTAAAACACTAGTGCTTAGGAAATCTATTGGAGGCAGAAGCAGTCAAGGGTAGCTTAGGGTTAGGGTTAGGGTTAGGGTGAGGGTTAGGGTATGGCTTAGGGTACGGGTTCGGGGAGGGGTTCCGGTAGGGCGTAGGGTATGGGTTAGGTATAGGGTTAGGGCTAGTGTTAGGGTTAGGGCTCGGTTTAGGGTATGGGTTCGGATTAGGGTACGCGTTAGGGTTAGGGTAGGGGTTAGGGTTAGGGTACGCATTAGGGTGCGGGTAGTTATTAAACCTATCACACTCTCTAGAAACCCCTTAGCACGTAAAGGAATATTATTTGGGGGTCCAACCATGGAGAAGAGTTTAGACACGAGGAGAAGAAAAGGAACACACCCATTATCAAGAAATCACATTAGGATTCTCTTTTTCACCTGTTCCTTAAAACACTAGTGCTTAGGAAATCTATTGGAGGCAGAAGCAGTCAAGGGTAGCTTAGAGTTAGGGTTAGGGTTAGGGTGAGGTTTAGGGTATGGCTTAGGGTACGGGTTCGGGGAGGGGTTCGGGTAGGGCGTAGGGTATGGGTTAGGGTTAGGGTTAGGTTTAGTGTTAGGGTTAGGGCTCGGTTTAGGGTACGGGTTAGGATTAGGGTACGTGTTAGTGTTAGGGTAGTGGTTAGGGTTAGGGTACGCGATAGGGTGAGGTTAGTTATTAAACCTATCCCACTCTGTAGATACCCCTTGGCACGTAAAGGAATATTATTTGGTGGTCCAGCCATGGAGAAGAGTTTAGACACTAGGGGAAGATAAGGAACACACCCATTATCAAGAAATCACATTAGGATTCTCTTTTTAACCTGTTCCTTAAAACACTAGTGCTTAGGAAATCTATTGGAGGCAGAAGCAGTCAAGGGTAGCTTAGGGTTAGGGTTAGGGTTAGGGTGAGGGTTAGGGTACGGCTTAGGGTACGGGTTCGGGGAGGGGTTCGGGTAGGGCGTAGGGTATGGGTTAGGGTTAGGGTTAGGGTTAGTGTTAGGGTTAGGGCTCGGTTTAGGGTACCGGTTAGGATTAGGGTACGCGTTAGTGTTAGGGTAGTGGTTAGGGTTAGGGTACGCTTTAGGGTGAGGGTAGTTATTAAACCTATCCCACTCTCTAGATACCCCTTAGCACGTAAAGGAATATTATTTGCGGGTCCAGCCATGGAGAAGAGTTTAGACACTAGGAGAAGATAAGGAACACACCCATTATCAAGAAATCACAATATGATTCTCTTTTTAAACTGTTCCTTAAAACACTAGTGCTTAGGAAATCTATTGGAGGCAGAAGCAGTCAAGGGTAGCTTAGGGTTAGGGTTAGGGTTAGGGTGAGGGCTAGGGCATGGCTTAGGGTACGGGTTCGGGGAGGGGTTCGGGTAGGGCGTAGGCTATGGGTTAGGGTTAGGGTTAGGGCTAGTGTTATGGTTAGGGCTCGGTTTAGGGTACGGGTTAGGATTAGGGTACGCGTTAGGGTTAGGGTAGGGGTTAGGGTTAGGGTACGTGTTAGGGTGAGGGTAGTTATTAAACCTATCACACTCTCTAGATACCCCTTAGCACATAAAGGAATATTATTTGGGGGTCCAGCCATGGAGAAGAGTTTAGACACGAGGAGAAGATAAGGAACACACCCATTATCACGAAATCACATTAGGATTCTCTTTTTAACCTGTTCCTTAAAACACTAGTGCTTAGGAAATCTATTGGAGGCAGAAGCAGTCAAGGGTAGCTTAGGGTTAGGGTTAGGTTTAGGGTGAGGGTTAGGGTACGGCTTAGGGTACGGGTTCGGGGAGGGGTTCGGGTAGGGCGTAGGGTATGGGTTAGGGTTAGGGTTAGGGCTAGTGTTAGGTTTAGGGCTCGGTTTAGGGTACGGGTTATGATTAGGGTACGCGTTAGGGTTAGGGTAGGGGTTAGGGTTAGGGTACGCGTTAGGGTGAGGGTAGTTATTAAACCTATCCCACTCTCTAGATACCCCTTAGCACGTAAAGGAATATTAATGGGGGTCCAGCCATGGAGAAGAGTTTAGACACTAGGAGAAGATAAGGAACACACCCATTATCAGGAAATCACATTAGGATTCTCTTTTTAACCTGTTCCTTAAAACACTAGTGCTTAGGAAATCTATTGGAGGCAGAAGCAGTCAAGGGTAGCTTAGGGTTAGGGTTAGGGTTAGGGTGAGGGTTAGGGTATGGCTTAGGGTACGGGTTCGAGGAGGGGTTCGGGTAGGGCGTAGGGTATGGGTTAGGTATAGGGTTAGGGCTAGTGTTAGGGTTAGGGCTCGGTTTAGGGTATGGGTTCGGATTAGGGTACGCGTTAGGGTTAGGGTAGGGGTTAGGGTTAGGGTACGCATTAGGGTGCGGGTAGTTATTAAACCTATCACAATCTCTAGAAACCCCTTAGCACGTAAAGGAATATTATTTGGGGGTCCAACCATGGAGAAGAGTTTAGACACGAGGAGAAGATAAGGAACACACCCATTATCAAGAAATCACATTAGGATTCTCTTTTTCACCTGTTCCTTAAAACACTAGTGCTTAGGAAATCTATTGGAGGCAGAAGCAGTCAAGGGTAGCTTAGAGTTAGGGTTAGGGTTAGGGTGAGGTTTAGGGTATGGCTTAGGGTACGGGTTCGGGGAGGGGTTCGGGTAGGGCGTAGGGTATGGGTTAGGGTTAGGGTTAGGTTTAGTGTTAGGGTTAGGGCTCGGTTTAGGGTACGGGTTAGGATTAGGGTACGTGTTAGTGTTAGGGTAGTGGTTAGGGTTAGGGTACGCGATAGGGTGAGGTTAGTTATTAAACCTGTCCCACTCTGTAGATACCCCTTGGCACGTAAAGGAATATTATTTGGTGGTCCAGCCATGGAGAAGAGTTTAGACACTAGGAGAAGATAAGGAACACACCCATTATCAAGAAATCACATTAGGATTCTCTTTTTAACCTGTTCCTTAAAACACTAGTGCTTAGGAAATCTATTGGAGGCAGAAGCAGTCAAGGGTAGCTTAGGGTTAGGGTTAGGGTTAGGGTGAGGGCTAGGGCATGGCTTAGGGTACGGGTTCGGGGAGGGGTTCGGGTAGGGCGTAGGCTATGGGTTAGGGTTAGGGTTAGGGCTAGTGTTATGGTTAGGGCTCGGTTTAGGGTACGGGTTAGGATTAGGGTACGCGTTAGGGTTAGGGTAGGGGTTAGGGTTAGGGTACGTGTTAGGGTGAGGGTAGTTATTAAACCTATCACACTCTCTAGATACCCCTTAGCACATAAAGGAATATTATTTGGGGGTCCAGCCATGGAGAAGAGTTTAGACACGAGGAGAAGATAAGGAACACACCCATTATCACGAAATCACATTAGGATTCTCTTTTTAACCTGTTCCTTAAAACACTAGTGCTTAGGAAATCTATTGGAGGCAGAAGCAGTCAAGGGTAGCTTAGGGTTAGGGTGAGGGTTAGGGTATGGCTTAGGGTACGGGTTCGGGGAGGGGTTCGGGTAGGGCATAGGGTATGGGTTAGGGTTAGGGTTAGGTTTAGTGTTAGGGTTAGGGCTCGGTTTAGGGTACGGGTTAGGATTAGGGTACGTGTTAGTGTTAGGGTATGGGTTAGGGTTAGGGTACGCGATAGGGTGAGGTTAGTTATTAAACCTATCCCACTCTGTAGATACCCCTTAGCACGTAAAGGAATATTATTTGGTGGTCCAGCCATGGAGAAGAGTTTAGACACTAGGAGAAGATAAGGAACACACCCATTATCAAGAAATCACATTAGGATTCTCTTTTTAACCTGTTCCTTAAAACACTAGTGCTTAGGAAATCTATTGGAGGCAGAAGCAGTCAAGGGTAGCTTAGGGTTAGGGTTAGGGTTAGGGTGAGGGTTAGGGTACGGCTTAGGGTACGGTTTCGGGGAGGGGTTCGGGTAGGGCGTAGGGTATGGGTTAGGGTTAGGGTTAGGGCAAGGGTTAGGGTTGGGGCTCGGTTTAGGGTACGGGTTAGGATTAGGGTACGCGTTAGGGTTAGGGTAGGGGTTAGGGTTAGGGTACGCGTTAGGGTGAGGGTAGTTATTAAATCTATCCCACTCTCTAGATACCCCTTAGCACGTAAAGGAATATTATTTGGGGGTCCAGCCATGGAGAAGAGTTTAGACACGAGGAGAAGATAAGGAACACACCCATTATCAAGAAATCACATTAGGATTCTCTTTTTAACCTGTTCCTTAAAACACTAGTGCTTAGGAAATCTATTGGAGGCAGAAGCAGTCAAGGGTAGCTTAGGGTTACGGTTAGGGTTAGGGTGAGGGCTAGGGTATGGCTTAGGGTACGGGTTCGGGGAGGGGTTCGGGTAGGGCGTAGGCTATGGGTTAGGGTTAGGGTTAGTGTTATGGTTAGGGCTCGGTTTAGGGTACGGGTTAGGATTAGGGTACGCGTTAGGGTTAGTGTAGGGGTTAGGGTTAGGGTACGCGTTAGGGTGAGGGTAGTTATTAAACCTATCCCACTCTCTAGATACCCCTTAGCACGTAAAGGAATATTATTTGGGGGACCAGCCATGGAGAAGAGTTTAGACACGAGGAGAAGATAAGGAACACACCCATTATCAAGAAATCACATTAGGATTCTCTTTTTAACCTGTTCCTTAAAACACTAGTGCTTAGGAAATCTATTGGAGGCAGAAGCAGTCAAGGGTAGCTTAGGGTTAGGTTTAGGGTTAGGGTGAGGGTTAGGGTACGGCTTAGGGTACGGGTTCGGGGAGGAGTTCGGGTAGGGCGTAGGGTATGGGTTAGGGTTACGGTTAGGGTTAGTGTTAGGGTTAGGGCTCGGTTTAGGGTACGGGTTAGGATTAGGGTACGCGTTAGGGTTAGGGTAGGGGTTAGGGTTAGTGTATGCGTTAGGGTGAGGGTAGTTATTAAACCTATCCCACTCTCTAGATACCCCTTAGCACGTAAAGGAATATTATTGGGGGTCCAGCCATGGAGAAGAGTTTAGACACTAGGAGAAGATAAGGAACACACCCATTATCACGAAATCACATTAGGATTCTCTTTTTAACCTGTTCCTTAAAACACTAGTGCTTAGGAAATCTATTGGAGGCAGAAGCAGTCAAGGGTAGCTTAGGGTTAGGGTTAGGGTTAGGGTGATGGTTAGGGTATGGCTTAGGGTACGGGTTCGGGGAGGGGTTCGGGTAGGGCGTAGGGTATGGGTTAGGTATAGGGTTAGGGCTAGTGTTAGGGTTAGGGCTCGGTTTAGGGTATGGGTTCGGATTAGGGTACGCGTTAGGGTTAGGGTAGGGGTTAGGGTTAGGGAACGCATTAGGGTGCGGGTAGTTATTAAACCTATCACACTCTCTAGAAACCCCTTAGCACGTAAAGGAATATTATTTGGGGGTCCAAACATGGAGAAGAGTTTAGACACGAGGAGAAGATAAGGAACACACCCATTATCAAGAAATCACATTAGGATTCTCTTTTTCACCTGTTCCTTAAAACACTAGTGCTTAGGAAATTTATTGGAGGCAGAAGCAGTCAAGGGTAGCTTAGAGTTAGGGTTAGGGTTAGGGTGAGGGTTAGGGTATGGCTTAGGGTATGGGTTCGGGGAGGGGTTCGGGTAGGGCGTAGGGTATGGGTTAGGGTTAGGGTTAGGTTTAGTGTTAGGGTTAGGGCTCGGTTTAGGGTACGGGTTAGGATTAGGGTACGTGTTAGTGTTAGGGTATGGGTTAGGGTTAGGGTACGCGATAGGGTGAGGTTAGTTATTAAACCTATCCCACTCTGTAGATACCCCTTAGCACGTAAAGGAATATTATTTGGTGGTCCAGCCATGGAGAAGAGTTTAGACACTAGGAGAAGATAAGGAACACACCCATTATCAAGAAATCACATTAGGATTCTCTTTTTAACCTGTTCCTTAAAACACTAGTGCTTAGGAAATCTATTGGAGGCAGAAGCAGTCAAGGGTAGCTTAGGGTTAGGGTTAGGGTTAGGGTGAGGGTTAGGGTACGGCTTAGGGTACGGTTTCGGGGAGGGGTTCGGGTAGGGCGTAGGGTATGGGTTAGGGTTAGGGTTAGGGCAAGGGTTAGGGTTGGGGCTCGGTTTAGGGTACGGGTTAGGATTAGGGTACGCGTTAGGGTTAGGGTAGGGGTTAGGGTTAGGGTACGCGTTAGGGTGAGGGTAGTTATTAAATCTATCCCACTCTCTAGATACCCCTTAGCACGTAAAGGAATATTATTTGGGGGTCCAGCCATGGAGAAGAGTTTAGACACGAGGAGAAGATAAGGAACACACCCATTATCAAGAAATCACATTAGGATTCTCTTTTTAACCTGTTCCTTAAAACACTAGTGCTTAGGAAATCTATTGGAGGCAGAAGCAGTCAAGGGTAGCTTAGGGTTACGGTTAGGGTTAGGGTGAGGGCTAGGGTATGGCTTAGGGTACGGGTTCGGGGAGGGGTTCGGGTAGGGCGTAGGCTATGGGTTAGGGTTAGGGTTAGTGTTATGGTTAGGGCTCGGTTTAGGGTACGGGTTAGGATTAGGGTACGCGTTAGGGTTAGTGTAGGGGTTAGGGTTAGGGTACGCGTTAGGGTGAGGGTAGTTATTAAACCTATCCCACTCTCTAGATACCCCTTAGCACGTAAAGGAATATTATTTGGGGGACCAGCCATGGAGAAGAGTTTAGACACGAGGAGAAGATAAGGAACACACCCATTATCAAGAAATCACATTAGGATTCTCTTTTTAACCTGTTCCTTAAAACACTAGTGCTTAGGAAATCTATTGGAGGCAGAAGCAGTCAAGGGTAGCTTAGGGTTAGGTTTAGGGTTAGGGTGAGGGTTAGGGTACGGCTTAGGGTACGGGTTCGGGGAGGAGTTCGGGTAGGGCGTAGGGTATGGGTTAGGGTTAGGGTTAGGGTTAGTGTTAGGGTTAGGGCTCGGTTTAGGGTACGGGTTAGGATTAGGGTACGCGTTAGGGTTAGGGTAGGGGTTAGGGTTAGTGTATGCGTTAGGGTGAGGGTAGTTATTAAACCTATCCCACTCTCTAGATACCCCTTAGCACGTAAAGGAATATTAATGGGGGTCCAGCCATGGAGAAGAGTTTAGACACTAGGAGAAGATAAGGAACACACCCATTATCACGAAATCACATTAGGATTCTCTTTTTAACCTGTTCCTTAAAACACTAGTGCTTAGGAAATCTATTGGAGGCAGAAGCAGTCAAGGGTAGCTTAGGGTTAGGGTTAGGGTTAGGGTGATGGTTAGGGTATGGCTTAGGGTACGGGTTCGGGGAGGGGTTCGGGTAGGGCGTAGGGTATGGGTTAGGTATAGGGTTAGGGCTAGTGTTAGGGTTAGGGCTCGGTTTAGGGTATGGGTTCGGATTAGGGTACGCGTTAGGGTTAGGGTAGGGGTTAGGGTTAGGGTACGCATTAGGGTGCGGGTAGTTATTAAACCTATCACACTCTCTAGAAACCCCTTAGCACGTAAAGGAATATTATTTGGGGGTCCAAACATGGAGAAGAGTTTAGACACGAGGAGAAGATAAGGAACACACCCATTATCAAGAAATCACATTAGGATTCTCTTTTTCACCTGTTCCTTAAAACACTAGTGCTTAGGAAATTTATTGGAGGCAGAAGCAGTCAAGGGTAGCTTAGAGTTAGGGTTAGGGTTAGGGTGAGGGTTAGGGTATGGCTTAGGGTATGGGTTCGGGGAGGGGTTCGGGTAGGGCGTAGGGTATGGGTTAGGGTTAGGGTTAGGTTTAGTGTTAGGGTTAGGGCTCGGTTTAGGGTACGGGTTAGGATTAGGGTACGTGTTAGTGTTAGGGTAGGGGTTAGGGTTAGGTTACGCGATAGGGTGAGGTTAGTTATTAAACCTATCCCACTCTGTAGATACCCCTTAGCACGTAAAGGAATATTATTTGGTGGTCCAGCCATGGAGAAGAGTTTAGACACTAGGAGAAGATAAGGAACACACCCATTATCAAGAAATCACATTAGGATTCTCTTTTTAACCTGTTCCTTAAAACACTAGTGCTTAGGAAATCTATTGGACGTAGAAGCAGTCAAGGGTAGCTTAGGGTTAGGGTTAGGGTTAGGGTGAGGGTTAGGGTACGGCTTAGGGTACGGGTTCGGGGAGGGGTTCGGGTAGGGCGTAGGGTATGGGTTAGGGTTAGGGTTAGGGCAAGGGTTAGGGTTAGGGCTCGGTTTAGGGTACGGGTTAGGATTAGGGTACGCGTTAGGGTTAGGGTAGGGGTTAGGGTTAGGGTACGCGTTAGGGTGAGGGTAGTTATTAAATCTATCCCACTCTCTAGATACCCCTTAGCACGTAAAGGAATATTATTTGGGGGTCCAGCCATGGAGAAGAATTTAGACACGAGGAGAAGATAAGGAACACACCCATTATCAAGAAATCACATTAGGATTCTCTTTTTAACCTGTTCCTTAAAACACTAGTGCTTAGGAAATCTATTGGAGGCAGAAGCCGTCAAGGGTAGCTTAGGGTTAGGGTTAGGGTTAGGGTGAGGGTTAGGGTACGGCTTAGGGTACGGGTTCGGGGAGGGGTTCGGGTAGGGCGTAGGGTATGGGTTAGGGTTAGGGATAGGGTTAGTGTTAGGGTTAGGGCTCGGTTTAGGGTACGGGTTAGGATTAGGGTACGCGTTAGTGTTAGGGTAGTGGTTAGGGTTAGGGTACGCTTTAGGGTGAGGGTAGTTATTAAACCTATCCCACTCTCTAGATACCCCTTAGCACGTAAAGGAATATTATTTGGGGGTCCAGCCATGGAGAAGAGTTTAGACACTAGGAGAAGATAAGGAACACACCCATTATCAAGAAATCACAATATGATTCTCTTTTTAAACTGTTCCTTAAAACACTAGTGCTTAGGAAATCTATTGGAGGCAGAAGCAGTCAAGGGTAGCTTAGGGTTAGGGTTAGGGTTAGGGTGAGGGCTAGGGTATGGCTTAGGGTACGGGTTCGGGGAGGGGTTCGGGTAGGGCGTAGGCTATGGGTTAGGGTTAGGGTTAGGGCTAGTGTTATGGTTAGGGCTCGGTTTAGGGTACGGGTTAGGATTAGGGTACGCGTTAGGGTTAGGGTAGGGGTTAGGGTTAGGGTACGTGTTAGGGTGAGGGTAGTTATTAAACCTATCACACTCTCTAGATACCCCTTAGCACATAAAGGAATATTATTTGGGGGTCCAGCCATGGAGAAGAGTTTAGACACGAGGAGAAGATAAGGAACACACCCATTATCACGAAATCACATTAGGATTCTCTTTTTAACCTGTTCCTTAAAACACTAGTGCTTAGGAAATCTATTGGAGGCAGAAGCAGTCAAGGGTAGCTTAGGGTTAGGGTTAGGGTTAGGGTGAGGGTTAGGGTACGGCTTAGGTTACGGGTTCGGGGAGGGGTTCGGGTAGGGCGTAGGGTATGGGTTAGGGTTAGGGTTAGGGCTAGGGTTAGGTTTAGGGCTCGGTTTAGGGTACGGGTTATGATTAGGGTACGCGTTAGGGTTAGGGTAGGGGTTAGGGTTAGGGTACGCGTTAGGGTGAGGGTAGTTATTAAACCTATCCCAATCTCTAGATACCCCTTAGCACTTAAAGGAATATTATTTGGGGGTCCAGCCATGGAGAAGAGTTTAGACACGAGGAGAAGATAAGGAACACACCCATTATCAAGAAATCACATTAGGATTCTCTTTTTAACCTGTTCCTTAAAACACTAGTGCTTAGGAAATCTATTGGAGGCAGAAGCCGTCAAGGGTAGCTTAGGGTTAGGTTTAGGGTTAGGGTGAGGGTTAGGGTACGGCTTAGGTTACGGGTTCGGGGAGGGGTTCGGGTAGGGCGTAGGTTATGGGTTAGGGTTACGGTTAGGGTTAGTGTTAGGGTTAGGGCTCTGTTTAGGGTACGGGTTAGGATTAGGGTACGCTTTAGTGTTAGGGTAGGGGTTAGGGTTAGTGTACGCATTAGGGAGAGGGTAGTTATTAAACCTATCCCACTCTCTAGATACCACTTAGCACGTACAGGAATATTATTTGGGGGTCCAGCCATGGAGAAGAGTTTAGACACGAGGAGAAGATTAGGAACACACCCATTATCAAGAAATCACATTAGGATTCTCTTTTTAACCTGTTCCTTAAAACACTAGTGCTTAGGAAATCTATTGGAGGCAGAAGCAGTCAAGGGTAGCTTAGGGTTAGTGTTAGGGTTAGGGTGAGGGTTAGGGTACGGCTTAGGGTACGGGTTCGGGGAGGGGTTCGGGTAGGGCGTAGGGTATGGGTTAGGGTTACGGTTAGGGTTAGTGTTAGGGTTAGGGCTCGGTTTAGGGTACGGGTTAGGATTAGGGTACGCGTTAGGGTTAGGGTAGGGGTTAGGGTTAGTGTACGCATTAGGGAGAGGGTAGTTATTAAACCTATCCCACTCTCTAGATACCCCTTAGCACGAACAGGAATATTATTTGGGGGTCCAGCCATGGAGAAGAGTTTAGACACGAGGAGAAGATAAGGAACACACCCATTATCAAGAAATCACATTAGGATTCTCTTTTTCACCTGTTCCTTAAAACACTAGTGCTTAGGAAATCTATTGGAGGCAGAAGCAGTCAAGGGTAGCTTAGGGTTAGGGTAAGGGTTAGGGTGAGGGTTAGGGTATGGCTTAGGGTACGGGTTCGGGGAGGGGTTCGGGTAGGGCGTAGGGTATGGTTTAGGGTTAGGGTTAGGGTTAGTGTTAGGGTTAGGGCTCGGTTTAGGGTACGGGTTAGGATTAGGGTACGCGTTAGTGTTAGGGTAGGGGTTAGGGTTAGGGTACGCGATAGGGTGAGGTTAGTTATTAAACCTATCCCACTCTCTAGATACCCCTTAGCACGTAAAGGAATATTATTTGGGGGTCCAGCCATGGAGAAGAGTTTAGACACAAGGAGAAGATAAGGAACACACCCATTATCAAGAAATCACATTAGGATTCTCTTTTTAACCTGTTCCTTAAAACACTAGTGCTTAGGAAATCTATTGGAGGCAGAAGCAGTCAAGGGTAGCTTAGGGTTAGGGTGAGGGTTAGGGTATGGCTTAGGGTACGGGTTCGGGGAGGGGTTCGGGTAGGGCGTAGGGTATGGGTTAGGTTTAGGGTTAGGTTTAGTGTTAGGGTTAGGGCTCGGTTTAGGGTACGGGTTAGGATTAGGGTACGTGTTAGTGTTAGGGTAGGGGTTAGGGTTAGGGTACGCGATAGGGTGAGGTTAGTTATTAAACCTATCCCACTCTGTAGATACCCCTTAGCACGTAAAGGAATATTATTTGGTGGTCCAGCCATGGAGAAGAGTTTAGACACTAGGAGAAGATAAGGAACACACCCATTATCAAGAAATCACATTAGGATTCTCTTTTTAACCTGTTCCTTAAAACACTAGTGCTTAGGAAATCTATTGGAGGCAGAAGCAGTCAAGGGTAGCTTAGGGTTAGGGTTAGGGTTAGGGTGAGGGTTAGGGTACGGCTTAGGGTACGGGTTCGGGGAGGGGTTCGGGTAGGGCGTAGGGTATGGGTTAGGGTTAGGGTTAGGGCAAGGGTTAGGGTTAGGGCTCGGTTTAGGGTACGGGTTAGGATTAGGGTACGCGTTAGGGTTAGGGTAGGGGTTAGGGTTAGGGTACGCGTTAGGGTGAGGGTAGTTATTAAATCTATCCCACTCTCTAGATACCCCTTAGCACGTAAAGGAATATTATTTGGGGGTCCAGCCATGGAGAATAGTTTAGACACTAGGAGAAGATAAGGAACACACCCATTATCAAGAAATCACAATATGATTCTCTTTTTAAACTGTTCCTTAAAACACTAGTGCTTAGGAAATCTATTGGAGGCAGAAGCAGTCAAGGGTAGCTTAGGGTTAGGGTTAGGGTTAGGGTGAGGGCTAGGGTATGGCTTAGGGTACGGGTTCGGGGAGGGGTTCGGGTAGGGCGTAGGCTATGGGTTAGGGTTAGGGTTAGGGCTAGTGTTATGGTTAGGGCTCGGTTTAGGGTACGGGTTAGGATTAGGGTACGCGTTAGGGTTAGGGTAGGGGTTAGGGTTAGGGTACGTGTTAGGGTGAGGGTAGTTATTAAACCTATCACACTCTCTAGATACCCCTTAGCACATAAAGGAATATTATTTGGGGGTCCAGCCATGGAGAAGAGTTTAGACACGAGGAGAAGATAAGGAACACACCCATTATCACGAAATCACATTAGGATTCTCTTTTTAACCTGTTCCTTAAAACACTAGTGCTTAGGAAATCTATTGGAGGCAGAAGCAGTCAAGGGTAGCTTAGGGTTAGGGTTAGGGTTAGGGTGAGGGTTAGGGTACGGCTTAGGTTACGGGTTCGGGGAGGGGTTCGGGTAGGGCGTAGGGTATGGGTTAGGGTTAGGGTTAGGGCTAGTGTTAGGTTTAGGGCTCGGTTTAGGGTACGGGTTATGATTAGGGTACGCGTTAGGGTTAGGGTAGGGGTTAGGGTTAGGGTACGCGTTAGGGTGAGGGTAGTTATTAAACCTATCCCAATCTCTAGATACCCCTTAGCACTTAAAGGAATATTATTTGGGGGTCCAGCCATGGAGAAGAGTTTAGACACGAGGAGAAGATAAGGAACACACCCATTATCAAGAAATCACATTAGGATTCTCTTTTTAACCTGTTCCTTAAAACACTAGTGCTTAGGAAATCTATTGGAGGCAGAAGCCGTCAAGGGTAGCTTAGGGTTAGGTTTAGGGTTAGGGTGAGGGTTAGGGTACGGCTTAGGGTACGGGTTCGGGGAGGGGTTCGGGTAGGGCGTAGGTTATGGGTTAGGGTTACGGTTAGGGTTAGTGTTAGGGTTAGGGCTCGGTTTAGGGTACGGGTTAGGATTAGGGTACGCGTTAGGGTTAGGGTAGGGGTTAGGGTTAGTGTACGCGTTAGGGAGAGGGTAGTTATTAAACCTATCCCACTCTCTAGATACCCCTTAGCACGTACAGGAATATTATTTGGGGGTCCAGCCATGGAGAAGAGTTTAGACACGAGGAGAAGATAAGGAACACACCCATTATCAAGAAATCACATTAGGATTCTCTTTTTAACCTGTTCCTTAAAACACTAGTGCTTAGGAAATCTATTGGAGGCAGAAGCAGTCAAGGGTAGCTTAGGGTTAGGGTTAGGGTTAGGGTGAGGGTTAGGGTACGGCTTAGGGTACGGGTTCGGGGAGGGGTTCGGGTAGGGCGTAGGGTATGGGTTAGGGTTAAGGTTAGGGTTAGTGTTAGGGTTAGGGCTCGGTTTAGGGTACGGGTTAGGATTAGGGTACGCGTTAGTGTTAGGGTAGGGGTTAGGGTTAGGGTACGCGATAGGGTGAGGTTAGTTATTAAACCTATCCCACTCTCTAGATACCCCTTAGCACGTAAAGGAATATTATTTGGGGGTCCAGCCATGGAGAAGAGTTTAGACACAAGGAGAAGATAAGGAACACACCCATTATCAAGAAATCACATTAGGATTCTCTTTTTAACCTGTTCCTTAAAACACTAGTGCTTAGGAAATCTATTGGAGGCAGAAGCAGTCAAGGGTAGCTTAGGGTTAGGGTGAGGGTTAGGGTATGGCTTAGGGTACGGGTTCGGGGAGGGGTTCGGGTAGGGCGTAGGGTATGGGTTAGGTTTAGGGTTAGGTTTAGTGTTAGGGTTAGGGCTCGGTTTAGGTTACGGGTTAGGATTAGGGTACGTGTTAGTGTTAGGGTAGGGGTTAGGGTTAGGGTACGCGATAGGGTGAGGTTAGTTATTAAACCTATCCCACTCTGTAGATACCCCTTAGCACGTAAAGGAATATTATTTGGTGGTCCAGCCATGGAGAAGAGTTTAGACACTAGGAGAAGATAAGGAACACACCCATTATCAAGAAATCACATTAGGATTCTCTTTTTAACCTGTTCCTTAAAACACTAGTGCTTAGGAAATCTATTGGAGGCAGAAGCAGTCAAGGGTAGCTTAGGGTTAGGGTTAGGGTTAGGGTGAGGGTTAGGGTACGGCTTAGGGTACGGGTTCGGGGAGGGGTTCAGGTAGGGCGTAGGGTATGGGTTAGGGTTAGGGTTAGGGCAAGGGTTAGGGTCAGGCCTCGGTTTAGGGTACGGGTTAGGATTAGGGTACGCGTTAGGGTTAGGGTAGGGGTTAGGGTTAGGGTACGCGTTAGGGTGAGGGTAGTTATTAAATCTATCCCACTCTCTAGATACCCCTTAGCACGTAAAGGAATATTATTTGGGGGTCCAGCCATGGAGAATAGTTTAGACACTAGGAGAAGATAAGGAACACACCCATTATCAAGAAATCACAATATGATTCTCTTTTTAAACTGTTCCTTAAAACACTAGTGCTTAGGAAATCTATTGGAGGCAGAAGCAGTCAAGGGTAGCTTAGGGTTAGGGTTAGGGTTAGGGTGAGGGCTAGGGTATGGCTTAGGGTACGGGTTCGGGGAGGGGTTCGGGTAGGGCGTAGGCTATGGGTTAGGGTTAGGGTTAGGGCTAGTGTTATGGTTAGGGCTCGGTTTAGGGTACGGGTTAGGATTAGGGTACGCGTTAGGGTTAGGGTAGGGGTTAGGGTTAGGGTACGTGTTAGGGTGAGGGTAGTTATTAAACCTATCACACTCTCTAGATACCCCTTAGCACATAAAGGAATATTATTTGGGGGTCCAGCCATGGAGAAGAGTTTAGACACGAGGAGAAGATAAGGAACACACCCATTATCACGAAATCACATTAGGATTCTCTTTTTAACCTGTTCCTTAAAACACTAGTGCTTAGGAAATCTATTGGAGGCAGAAGCAGTCAAGGGTAGCTTAGGGTTAGGGTAAGGGTTAGGGTGAGGGTTAGGGTATGGCTTAGGGTACGGGTTCGGGGAGGGGTTCGGGTAGGGCGTAGGGTATGGTTTAGGGTTAGGGTTAGGGTTAGTGTTAGGGTTAGGGCTCGGTTTAGGGTACGGGTTAGGATTAGGGTACGCGTTAGTGTTAGGGTAGGGGTTAGGGTTAGGGTACGCGATAGGGTGAGGTTAGTTATTAAACCTATCCCACTCTCTAGATACCCCTTAGCACGTAAAGGAATATTATTTGGGGGTCCAGCCATGGAGAAGAGTTTAGACACAAGGAGAAGATAAGGAACACACCCATTATCAAGAAATCACATTAGGATTCTCTTTTTAACCTGTTCCTTAAAACACTAGTGCTTAGGAAATCTATTGGAGGCAGAAGCAGTCAAGGGTAGCTTAGGGTTAGGGTGAGGGTTAGGGTATGGCTTAGGGTACGGGTTCGGGGAGGGGTTCGGGTAGGGCGTAGGGTATGGGTTAGGTTTAGGGTTAGGTTTAGTGTTAGGGTTAGGGCTCGGTTTAGGGTACGGGTTAGGATTAGGGTACGTGTTAGTGTTAGGGTAGGGGTTAGGGTTAGGGTACGCGATAGGGTGAGGTTAGTTATTAAACCTATCCCACTCTGTAGATACCCCTTAGCACGTAAAGGAATATTATTTGGTGGTCCAGCCATGGAGAAGAGTTTAGACACTAGGAGAAGATAAGGAACACACCCATTATCAAGAAATCACATTAGGATTCTCTTTTTAACCTGTTCCTTAAAACACTAGTGCTTAGGAAATCTATTGGAGGCAGAAGCAGTCAAGGGTAGCTTAGGGTTAGGGTTAGGGTTAGGGTGAGGGTTAGGGTACGGCTTAGGGTACGGGTTCGGGGAGGGGTTCGGGTAGGGCGTAGGGTATGGGTTAGGGTTAGGGTTAGGGCAAGGGTTAGGGTTAGGGCTCGGTTTAGGATACGGGTTAGGATTAGGGTACGCGTTAGGGTTAGGGTAGGGGTTAGGGTTAGGGTACGCGTTAGGGTGAGGGTAGTTATTAAATCTATCCCACTCTCTAGATACCCCTTAGCACGTAAAGGAATATTATTTGGGGGTCCAGCCATGGAGAATAGTTTAGACACTAGGAGAAGATAAGGAACACACCCATTATCAAGAAATCACAATATGATTCTCTTTTTAAACTGTTCCTTAAAACACTAGTGCTTAGGAAATCTATTGGAGGCAGAAGCAGTCAAGGGTAGCTTAGGGTTAGGGTTAGGGTTAGGGTGAGGGCTAGGGTATGGCTTAGGGTACGGGTTCGGGGAGGGGTTCGGGTAGGGCGTAGGCTATGGGTTAGGGTTAGGGTTAGGGCTAGTGTTATGGTTAGGGCTCGGTTTAGGGTACGGGTTAGGATTAGGGTACGCGTTAGGGTTAGGGTAGGGGTTAGGGTTAGGGTACGTGTTAGGGTGAGGGTAGTTATTAAACCTATCACACTCTCTAGATACCCCTTAGCACATAAAGGAATATTATTTGGGGGTCCAGCCATGGAGAAGAGTTTAGACACGAGGAGAAGATAAGGAACACACCCATTATCACGAAATCACATTAGGATTCTCTTTTTAACCTGTTCCTTAAAACACTAGTGCTTAGGAAATCTATTGGAGGCAGAAGCAGTCAAGGGTAGCTTAGGGTTAGGGTTAGGGTTAGGGTGAGGGTTAGGGTACGGCTTAGGTTACGGGTTCGGGGAGGGGTTCGGGTAGGGCGTAGGGTATGGGTTAGGGTTAGGGTTAGGGCTAGTGTTAGGTTTAGGGCTCGGTTTAGGGTACGGGTTATGATTAGGGTACGCGTTAGGGTTAGGGTAGGGGTTAGGGTTAGGGTACGCGTTAGGGTGAGGGTAGTTATTAAACCTATCCCAATCTCTAGATACCCCTTAGCACTTAAAGGAATATTATTTGGGGGTCCAGCCATGGAGAAGAGTTTAGACACGAGGAGAAGATAAGGAACACACCCATTATCAAGAAATCACATTAGGATTCTCTTTTTAACCTGTTCCTTAAAACACTAGTGCTTAGGAAATCTATTGGAGGCAGAAGCCGTCAAGGGTAGCTTAGGGTTAGGTTTAGGGTTAGGGTGAGGGTTAGGGTACGGCTTAGGGTACGGGTTCGGGGAGGGGTTCGGGTAGGGCGTAGGTTATGGGTTAGGGTTACGGTTAGGGTTAGTGTTAGGGTTAGGGCTCGGTTTAGGGTACGGGTTAGGATTAGGGTACGCGTTAGGGTTAGGGTAGGGGTTAGGGTTAGTGTACGCGTTAGGGAGAGGGTAGTTATTAAACCTATCCCACTCTCTAGATACCCCTTAGCACGTACAGGAATATTATTTGGGGGTCCAGCCATGGAGAAGAGTTTAGACACGAGGAGAAGATAAGGAACACACCCATTATCAAGAAATCACATTAGGATTCTCTTTTTAACCTGTTCCTTAAAACACTAGTGCTTAGGAAATCTATTGGAGGCAGAAGCAGTCAAGGGTAGCTTAGGGTTAGGGTTAGGGTTAGGGTGAGGGTTAGGGTACGGCTTAGGGTACGGGTTCGGGGAGGGGTTCGGGTAGGGCGTAGGGTATGGGTTAGGGTTAAGGTTAGGGTTAGTGTTAGGGTTAGGGCTCGGTTTAGGGTACGGGTTAGGATTAGGGTACGCGTTAGTGTTAGGGTAGGGGTTAGGGTTAGGGTACGCGATAGGGTGAGGTTAGTTATTAAACCTATCCCACTCTCTAGATACCCCTTAGCACGTAAAGGAATATTATTTGGGGGTCCAGCCATGGAGAAGAGTTTAGACACAAGGAGAAGATAAGGAACACACCCATTATCAAGAAATCACATTAGGATTCTCTTTTTAACCTGTTCCTTAAAACACTAGTGCTTAGGAAATCTATTGGAGGCAGAAGCAGTCAAGGGTAGCTTAGGGTTAGGGTGAGGGTTAGGGTATGGCTTAGGGTACGGGTTCGGGGAGGGGTTCGGGTAGGGCGTAGGGTATGGGTTAGGTTTAGGGTTAGGTTTAGTGTTAGGGTTAGGGCTCGGTTTAGGGTACGGGTTAGGATTAGGGTACGTGTTAGTGTTAGGGTAGGGGTTAGGGTTAGGGTACGCGATAGGGTGAGGTTAGTTATTAAACCTATCCCACTCTGTAGATACCCCTTAGCACGTAAAGGAATATTATTTGGTGGTCCAGCCATGGAGAAGAGTTTAGACACTAGGAGAAGATAAGGAACACACCCATTATCAAGAAATCACATTAGGATTCTCTTTTTAACCTGTTCCTTAAAACACTAGTGCTTAGGAAATCTATTGGAGGCAGAAGCAGTCAAGGGTAGCTTAGGGTTAGGGTTAGGGTTAGGGTGAGGGTTAGGGTACGGCTTAGGGTACGGGTTCGGGGAGGGGTTCGGGTAGGGCGTAGGGTATGGGTTAGGGTTAGGGTTAGGGCAAGGGTTAGGGTTAGGGCTCGGTTTAGGGTACGGGTTAGGATTAGGGTACGCGTTAGGGTTAGGGTAGGGGTTAGGGTTAGGGTACGCGATAGGGTGAGGTTAGTTATTAAACCTATCCCACTCTCTAGATACCCCTTAGCACGTAAAGGAATATTATTTGGGGGTCCAGCCATGGAGAAGAGTTTAGACACAAGGAGAAGATAAGGAACACACCCATTATCAAGAAATCACATTAGGATTCTCTTTTTAACCTGTTCCTTAAAACACTAGTGCTTAGGAAATCTATTGGAGGCAGAAGCAGTCAAGGGTAGCTTAGGGTTAGGGTGAGGGTTAGGGTATGGCTTAGGGTACGGGTTCGGGGAGGGGTTCGGGTAGGGCGTAGGGTATGGGTTAGGTTTAGGGTTAGGTTTAGTGTTAGGGTTAGGGCTCGGTTTAGGGTACGGGTTAGGATTAGGGTACGTGTTAGTGTTAGGGTAGGGGTTAGGGTTAGGGTACGCGATAGGGTGAGGTTAGTTATTAAACCTATCCCACTCTGTAGATACCCCTTAGCACGTAAAGGAATATTATTTGGTGGTCCAGCCATGGAGAAGAGTTTAGACACTAGGAGAAGATAAGGAACACACCCATTATCAAGAAATCACATTAGGATTCTCTTTTTAACCTGTTCCTTAAAACACTAGTGCTTAGGAAATCTATTGGAGGCAGAAGCAGTCAAGGGTAGCTTAGGGTTAGGGTTAGGGTTAGGGTGAGGGTTAGGGTACGGCTTAGGGTACGGGTTCGGGGAGGGGTTCGGGTAGGGCGTAGGGTATGGGTTAGGGTTAGGGTTAGGGCAAGGGTTAGGGTTAGGGCTCGGTTTAGGGTACGGGTTAGGATTAGGGTACGCGTTAGGGTTAGGGTAGGGGTTAGGGTTAGGGTACGCGTTAGGGTGAGGGTAGTTATTAAATCTATCCCACTCTCTAGATACCCCTTAGCACGTAAAGGAATATTATTTGGGGGTCCAGCCATGGAGAATAGTTTAGACACTAGGAGAAGATAAGGAACACACCCATTATCAAGAAATCACAATATGATTCTCTTTTTAAACTGTTCCTTAAAACACTAGTGCTTAGGAAATCTATTGGAGGCAGAAGCAGTCAAGGGTAGCTTAGGGTTAGGGTTAGGGTTAGGGTGAGGGTTAGGGTACGGCTTAGGGTACGGGTTCGGGGAGGGGTTCGGGTAGGGCGTAGGGTATGGGTTAGAGTTAGGGTTAGGTTTAGTGTTAGGGTTAGGGCTCGGTTTAGGGTACGGGTTAGGATTAGGGTACGCGTTAGTCTTAGGGGAGGGGTTAGGGTTAGGGTACGCGATAGGGTGAGGTTAGTTATTAAACCTATCTCACTCTCTAGATACCCCTTAGCACGTAAAGGAATATTATTTGGGGGTCCAGCCATGGAGAAGAGTTTAGACACTAGGAGAAGATAAGGAACACACCCATTATCAAGAAATCACATTAGGATTCTCTTTTTAACCTGTTCCTTCAAACACTAGTGCTTAGGAAATCTATTGGAGGCAGAAGCAGTCAAGGGTAGCTTAGGGTTAGGGTTAGGGTTAGGATGAGTGTTAGGGTACGGCTTAGGGTACGGGTTCGGGGAGGGGTTCGGGTAGGGCGTAGGGTATGGTTTAGGGTTAGGGTTAGGGCTCGGTTTAGGGTACGGGTTAGGATTAGGGTACGCGTTAGTGTTAGGGTAGGGGTTAGGGTTAGGGTACGCGATAGGGTGAGGTTAGTTATTAAACCTATCCCACTCTCTAGATACCCCTTAGCACGTAAAGGAATATTATTTGGGGGTCCAGCCATGGAGAAGAATTTAGACACGAGGAGAAGATAAGGAACACACCCATTATCACGAAATCACATTAGGATCCTCTTTTTAACCTGTTCCTTAAAACACTAGTGCTTAGGAAATCTATTGGAGGCAGAAGCCGTCAAGGGTAGCTTAGGTTTAGGGTTAGGGTTAGGGTGAGGGTTAGGGTATGGCTTAGGGTACGGGTTCAGGGAGGGGTTCGGGTAGGGCGTAGGGTATGGGTTAGGGTTAGGGTTAGGGTTAGGGTTCAGGCTCGGTTTAGGGTACGGGTTAGGATTAGGGTACGCGTTAGTGTTAGGGTAGGGGTTAGGGTTAGGTTACGCTTTAGGGTGAGGTTAGTTATTAAACCTATCCCACTCTCTAGATACCCCTTAGCACGTAAAGGAATATTATTTGGGGGTCCAGCCATGGAGAAGAGTTTAGACACTAGGAGAAGATAAGGAGCACACGCATTATCAAGAAATCACATTAGGATTCACTTTTTAACCTGTTCCTTAAAACACTAGTGCTTAGGAAATCTATTGGAGGCAGAAGCAGTCAAGGGTAGCTTAGTGTTAGGGTTAGGGTGAGGGTGAGGGTTAGGGTACGGCTTAGGGTACGGGTTTGGGGAGGGGTTCGTGTAGGGCGTAGGGTATGGTTTAGGGTTAGAGTTAGGGTTAGTGTTAGGGTTCGGGCTCGATTTAGGGTATGGGTTAGGATTAGGGTACGCGTTAGGGTGAGGGTAGGGGTTAGGGTTAGGGTACGCGAAAGGGTGAGGTTAGTTATTAAACCTATCACACTCTCTAGATACCCCTTAGCACGTAAAGGAATATTATTTGTGGGTCCAGCCATGGAGAAGAGTTTAGACACTAGGAGAAGATAAGGAACACACCCATTATCACGAAATCACATTAGGATTCTCTTTTTAACCTGTTCCTTAAAACACTAGTGCCTAGGAAATCTATTGGTGGCAGAAGCACTCAAGGGTAGCTTAGGGTTAGGGTTAGGGTTAGGGTGAGGGTTAGGGTACGGCTTAGGGTACGGGTTCGGGGAGGGGTTCGGGTAGGGCGTAGGGTATGGGTTAGGGTTAGGGTTAGGGTTAGTGTTAGGGTTAGGGCTCGGTTTAGGGTACGGGTTAGGATTAGGGTACGCGTTAGGGTTAGGGTAGGTGTTAGGGTTAGGGTACGCGTTAGGGTGAGGGTAGTTATTAAACCTATCACACTCTCTAGATACCCCTTAGCACGTAAAGGAATATTATTTGGGGGTCCATCCATGGAGAAGAGTTTAGACACGAGGAGAAGATAAGGAACACACCCATTATCAAGAAATCACATTAGGATTCTCTTTTTAACCTGCTCCTTAAAACACTAGTGCTTAGGAAATCTATTGGAGGCAGAAGCAGTCAAGGATAGATTAGGGTTAGGGTTAGGGTTAGGGTACGGCTTAGGGTACGGGTTCGGGGAGGGGTTCGGGTAGGGCGTAGGGTATGGGTTAGGGTTAGGGTTAGGGTTAGTGTTAGGGTTAGGGCTCGGTTTAGGGTACGGGTTAGGATTAGGGTACGCGTTAGGGTTAGGGTAGGTGTTAGGGTTAGGGTACGCGTTAGGGTGAGTGTAGTTATTAAACCTATCCCACTCTCTAGATACCCCCTAGCACGTAAAGGAATATTATTTGGGGGTCCAGCCATGGAGAAGAGTTTAGACACTAGGAGAAGATAAGGAACACACCCATTATCAAGAAATCACATTAGGATTCTCTATTTAACCTGTTCCTTAAAGCACTAGTACTTAGGAAATCTCTTGGAGGCAGAAGCAGTCAAGGGTAGCTTAGTGTTAGGGTTAGGGTTAGGGTGAGGGTTAGGGTACGGCTTAGGGTACTGGTTCGGGGAGGAGTTCGGGTAGGGCGTAGGGTATGGGTTAGGGTTAGGGTTAGGGTTAGTGTTAGGGTTAGGGCTCGGTTTAGGGTACGGGTTAGGATTAGGGTACGCGTTAGTGTTAGGGTAGGGGTTAGGGTTAGGGTACGCGATAGGGTGAAGTTAGTTATTAAACCTATCCCACTCTCTAGATACCCCTTAGCACGTAAAGCAATATTATTTGGGGGTCCAGCCATGGAGAATAGTTTAGACACTAGGAGAAGATAAGGAGCACACCCATTATCAAGAAATCACATTAGGATTTTCTTTTTAACCTGTACCTTAAAACACTAGTGCTTAGGAAATCTATTGGTGTCAGAAGCAGTCAAGGGTAGCTTAGGGTTAGGGTTAGGGTTAGGGTGAGGGTTAGGGTACGGCTTAGGGTACGGGTTCGGGGAGGGGTTCGGGTAGGGCGTAGGGTATGGGTTAGAGTTAGGGTTAGGGTTAGTGTTATGGTTAGGGCTCGGTTTAGGGTACGGGTTAGGATTAGGGTACGCGTTAGTCTTAGGGGAGGGGTTAGGGTTAGGGTACGCGATAGGGTGAGGTTAGTTATTAAACCTATCTCACTCTCTAGATACCCCTTAGCACGTAAAGGAATATTATTTGGGGGTCCAGCCATGGAGAAGAGTTTAGACACTAGGAGAAGATAAGGAACACACCCATTATCAAGAAATCACATTAGGATTCTCTTTTTAACCTGTTCCTTCAAACACTAGTGCTTAGGAAATCTATTGGAGGCAGAAGCAGTCAAGGGTAGCTTAGGGTTAGGGTTAGGTTTAGGGTGAGGGTTAGGGTACGGCTTAGGGTACGGGTTCGGGGAGGGGTTCGGGTAGGGCGTAGGGTATGGGTTAGGGTTAGGGTTAGGTTTAGTGTTAGGATTAGGGCTCGGTTTAGGGTACGGGTTAGGATTAGGGTACGCGTTAGGGTTAGGGTAGGTGTTAGGGTTAGGGTACGCGTTAGGGTGAGGGTAGTTATTAAACCTATCCCACTCTCTAGATATCCCCTAGCACGTAAAGGAATATTATTTGGGGGTCCAGCCATGGAGAAGAGTTTAGACACTAGGAGAAGATAAGGAACACACCCATTATCAAGAAATCACATTAGGATTCTCTTTTTAACCTGTTCCTTAAAACACTAGTACTTAGGAAATCTCTTGGAGGCAGAAGCAGTCAAGGGTAGCTTAGTGTTAGGGTTAGGGTTAGGGTGAGGGTTAGAGTACGGCTTAGGGTACGGGTTCGGGGAGGATTTCGGGTAGGGCGTAGGGTATGGGTTAGGGTTAGGGTTAGGGTTAGTGTTAGGGTTAGGGCTCGGTTTAGGGTACAGGTTAGGATTAGGGTACGCGTTAGTGTTAGGTTAGGGGTTAGGGTTAGTGTACGCGATAGGGTGAAGTTAGTTATTAAACCTATCCCACTCTCTAGATACCCCTTAGCACGTAAAGGAATATTATTTGGGGGTCCAGCCATGGAGAAGAGTTTAGACACGAGGAGAAGATAAGGAACACACCCATTATCAAGAAATCACATTAGGATCCTCTTTTTAACCTGTTCCTTAAAACACTAGTGCTTAGGAAATCTATTGGAGGCAGAAGCAGTCAAGGGTAGCTTAGGGTTAGGGTTAGGGTGAGGGTGAGGGTTAGGGTACGGCTTAGGGTACGGGTTTGGGGAGGGGTTCGGGTAGGGCGTAGGGTATGGTTTAGGGTTAGGGTTAGGGTTAGTGTTAGGGTTAGGGCTCGGTTTAGGTTACGGGTTAGGATTAGGGTACGCGTTAGGGTTAGGGTAGGGGTTAGGGTTAGGGTACGCGAAAGGGTGAGGTTAGTTATTAAACCTATCCCACTCTCTAGATACCCCTTAGCACGTAAAGGAATATTATTTGTGGGTCCAGCCATGGAGAAGAGTTTAGACACTAGGAGAAGATAAGGAACACACCCATTATCACGAAATCACATTAGGATTCTCTTTTTAACCTGTTCCTTAAAACACTAGTGCTTAGGAAATCTATTGGTGGCAGAAGCAGTCAAGGGTAGCTTAGGGTTAGGGTTAGGGTTAGGGTGAGGGTTAGGGTACGGCTTAGGGTACGGGTTCGGGGAGGGGTTCGGGTAGGGCGTAGGGTATGGGTTAGGGTTAGGGTTAGGGTTAGTGTTAGGGTTAGGGCTCGGTTTAGGGTACGGGTTAGGATTAGGGTACGCGTTAGGGTTAGGGTAGTTATTAAACCTATCACACTCTCTAGATACCCCTTAGCACGTAAAGGAATATTATTTGGGGGTCCAGCCATGGAGAAGAGTTTAGACACGAGGAGAAGATAAGGAACACACCCATTATCAAGAAATCACATTAGGATTCTCTTTTTAACCTGTTCCTTAAAACACTAGTGGTTAGGAAATCTATTGGAGGCAGAAGCAGTCAAGGGTAGCTTAGGGTTAGGGTTAGGGTTAGGTTACGGCTTAGGGTACGGGTTCGGGGAGGGGTTCGGTTAGGGCGTAGGGTATGGGTTAGGGTTAGGGTTAGTGTTAGGGTTAGGGCTCGGTTTAGGGTACGGGTTAGGATTAGGGTACGCGTTAGGGTTAGGGTAGGTGTTAGGGTTAGGGTACGCGTTAGGGTGAGGGTAGTTATTAAACCTATCCCACTCTCTAGATACCCCCTAGCACGTAAAGGAATATTATTTGGGGGTCCAGCCATGGAGAAGAGTTTAGACACTAGGAGAAGATAAGGAACACACCCATTATCAAGAAATCACATTAGGATTCTCTTTTTAACCTGTTCCTTAAAACACTAGTACTTAGGAAATCTCTTGGAGGCAGAAGCAGTCAAGGGTAGCTTAGTGTTAGGGTTAGGGTTAGGGTGAGGGTTAGGGTACGGCTTAGGGTACTGGTTCGGGGAGGAGTTCGGGTAGGGCGTAGGGTATGGGTTAGGGTTAGGGTTAGGGTTAGTGTTAGGTTTAGGGCTCGGTTTAGGGTACGGGTTAGGATTAGGGTACGCGTTAGTGTTAGGGTAGGGGTTAGGGTTAGGGTACGCGGTAGGGTGAAGTTAGTTATTAAACCTATCCCACTCTCTAGATACCCCTTAGCACGTAAAGGAATATTATTTGGGGGTCCAGCCATGGAGAAGAGTTTAGACACTAAGAGAAGATAAGGAGCACACCCATTATCAAAAAATCACATTAGGATTCTCTTTTTAACCTGTACCTTAAAACACTAGTGCTTAGGAAATCTATTGGTGGCAGAAGCAGTCAAGGGTAGCTTAGGGTTAGGGTTAGGGTTAGGGTGAGGGTTAGGGTACGGCTTAGGGTACGGGTTCGGGGAGGGGTTCGGGTAGGGCGTAGGGTATGGGTTAGGGTTAGGGTTAGTGTTAGGGTTAGGGCTCGGTTTAGGGTACGGGTTAGGATTAGGGTACGCGTTAGTCTTAGGGGAGGGGTTAGGGTTAGGGTACGCGATAGGGTGAGGTTAGTTATTAAACCTGTCACACTCTCTAGATACCCCTTAGCACGTAAAGGAATATTATTTGGGGGTCCAGCCATGGAGAAGAGTTTAGACACGAGGAGAAGATAAGGAACACACCCATTATCAAGAAATCACATTAGGATCCTCTTTTTAACCTGTTCCTTAAAACACTAGTGCTTAGGAAATCTATTGGAGGCAGAAGCAGTCAAGGGTAGCTTAGGGTTAGGGTTAGGGTGAGGGTGAGGGTTAGGGTACGGCTTAGGGTACGGGTTTGGGGAGGGGTTCGTGTAGGGCGTAGGGTATGGTTTAGGGTTAGGGTTAGGGTTAGTGTTAGGGTTAGGGCTCGGTTTAGGGTACGGGTTAGGATTAGGATACGCATTAGGGTTAGGGTAGGGGTTAGGGTTAGGGTACGCGAAAGGGTGAGGTTAGTTATTAAACCTATCACACTCTCTAGATACCCCTTAGCACGTAAAGGAATATTATTTGTGGGTCCAGCCATGGAGAAGAGTTTAGACACTAGGAGAAGATAAGGAACACACTCATTATCACGAAATCACATTAGGATTCTCTTTTTAACCTGTTCCTTAAAACACTAGTGCTTAGGAAATCTATTGGTGGCAGAAGCACTCAAGGGTAGCTTAGGGTTAGGGTTAGGTTTAGGTTGAGGGTTAGGGTACGGCTTAGGGTACGGGTTCGGGGAGGGGTTCGGGTAGGGCGTAGGGTATGGGTTAGGGTTAGGGTTAGGGTTAGTGTTAGGGTTAGGGCTCGGTTTAGGGTACGGGTTAGGATTAGGGTACGCGTTAGGGTTAGGGTAGGTGTTAGGGTTAGGGTACGCGTTAGGGTGAGGGTAGTTATTAAACCTATCACACTCTCTAGATACCCCTTAGCACGTAAAGGAATATTATTTGGGGGTCCAGCCATGGAGAAGACTTTAGACACGAGGAGAAGATAAGGAACACACCCATTATCAAGAAATCACATTAGGATTCTCTTTTTAACCTGTTCCTTAAAACACTAGTGCTTAGGAAATCTATTGGAGGCAGAAGCAGTCAAGGGTAGCTTAGGGTTAGGGTTAGGGTTAGGGTACGGCTTAGGGTACGGGTTCGGGGAGGGGTTCGGGTACGGGGTAGGGTATGGGTTAGGGTTAGGGTTAGGGTTAGTGTTAGGGTTAGGGCTCGGTTTAGGGTACGGGTTAGGATTAGGGTACGCGTTAGGGTTAGGGTGGGTGTTAGGGTTAGGGTACGCGTTAGGGTGAGGGTAGTTATTAAACCTATCCCACTCTCTAGATACCCCCTAGCACGTAAAGGAATATTATTTGGGGGTCCAGCCATGGAGAAGAGTTTAGACACTAGGAGAAGATAAGGAACACACCCATTATCAAGAAATCACATTAGGATTCTCTTTTTAACCTGTTCCTTAAAACACTAGTACTTAGGAAATCTCTTGGAGGCAGAAGCAGTCAAGGGTAGCTTAGTGTTAGGGTTAGGGTTAGGGTGAGGGTTAGGGTACGGCTTAGTGTACGGGTTCGGGGAGGAGTTCGGGTAGGGCGTAGGGTATGGGTTAGGGTTAGGGTTAGGGTTAGTGTTAGGGTTAGGGCTCGGTTTAGGGTACGGATTAGGATTAGGGTACGCGTTAGTGTTAGGGTAGGGGTTAGGGTTAGGGTACGCGATAGGGTGAAGTTAGTTATTAAACCTATCCCACTATCTAGATACCCCTTAGCACGTAAAGGAATATTATTTGGGGGTCCAGCCATGGAGAAGAGTTTAGACACGAGGAGAAGATAAGGAACACACCCATTATCAAGAAATCACATTAGGATCCTCTTTTTAACCTGTTCCTTAAAACACTAGTGCTTAGGAAATCTATTGGAGGCAGAAGCCGTCAAGGGTAGCTTAGGTTTAGGGTTTGGGTTAGGGTGAGGGTTAGGGTACGGCTTAGGGTACGGATTCAGGGAGGGGTTCGGGTAGGGCGTAGGGTATGGGTTAGGGTTAGGGTTAGTGTTAGGGTTCGGGCTCGGTTTAGGGTATGGGTTAGGATTAGGGTACGCGTTAGTGTTAGGGTAGGGGTTAGGGTTAGGTTACGCTTTAGGGTGAGGTTAGTTATTAAACCTATCCCACTCTCTAGATACCCCTTAGCACGTAAAGGAATATTATTTGGGGGTCCAGCCATGGAGAAGAGTTTAGACACTAGGAAAAGATAAGGAGCACACCCATTATCATAAAATCACATTAGGATTCTCTTTTTAACCTGTACCTTAAAACACTAGTGCTTAGGAAATCTATTGGTGGCAGAAGCAGTCAAGGGTAGCTTAGGGTTAGGGTTAGGGTTAGGGTGAGGGTTAGGGTACGGCTTAGGGTACGGGTTCGGGGAGGGGTTCGGGTAGGGTGTAGGGTATGGGTTAGGGTTAGGGTTAGGGTTAGTGTTAGGGTTAGGGCTCGGTTTAGGGTACGGGTTAGGATTAGGGTACGCGTTAGTCTTAGGGGAGGGGTTAGGGTTAGGGTACGCGATAGGGTGAGGTTAGTTATTAAACCTATCCCACTCTCTAGATACCCCTTAGCACGTAAAGGAATATTATTTGGGGGTCCAGCCATGGAGAAGAGTTTAGACACTAGGAGAAGATAAGGAACACACCCATTATCAAGAAATCACATTAGGATTCTCTTTTTAACCTGTTCCTTAAAACACTAGTGCTTAGGAAATCTATTGGAGGCAGAAGAAGTCAAGGGTAGCTTAGGGTTAGGGTTAGGTTTAGGGTGAGGGTTAGGGTACGGCTTAGGGTACGGGTTCGGGGAGGGGTTCGGGTAGGGCGTAGGGTATGGGTTAGGGTTAGGGTTAGGGTTAGTGTTAGGGTTAGGGCTCGGTTTAGGGTACTGGTTAGGATTAGGGTACGCGTTAGGGTTAGGGTAGGTGTTAGGGTTAGTGTACACTTTAGGGTGAGAGTAGTTATTAAACCTATCCCACTCTCTAGATACCCCTTAGCACGTAAAGGAATATTATTTGGGGGTCCAGCCATGGAGAAGAGTTTAGACACGAGGAGAAGATAAGGAACACACCCATTATCAAGAAATCACATTAGGATTCTCTTTTTAACCTGTTCTTTAAAACACTAGTGCTTAGGAAATCTATTGGAGGCAGAAGCAGTCAAGGGTAGCTTAGTGTTAGGGTTAGGGTTAGGGTGAGGGTTAGGGTACGGCTTAGGGTACGGGTTCGGGGAGGAGTTCGGGTAGGGCGTAGGGTATGGGTTAGGGTTAGGGTTAGGGTTAGTGTTAGGGTTAGGGCTCGGTTTAGGGTACGGGTTAGGATTAGGGTACGCGTTAGTGTTAGGGTAGGGGTTAGGGTTAGGGTACGCGATAGGGTGAAGTTAGTTATTAAACCTATCCCACTCTCTAGATACCCCTTAGCACATAAAGGAATATTATTTGGGGGTCCAGCCATGGAGAAGAGTTTAGACACGAGGAGAAGATAAGGAACACACCCATTATCAAGAAATCACATTAGGATCCTCTTTTTAACCTGTTCCTTAAAACACTAGTGCTTAGGAAATCTATTGGAGACAGAAGCCGTCAAGGGTAGCTTAGGTTTAGGGTTAGGGTTAGGGTGAGGGTTAGGGTACGGCTTAGGGTACGGGTTCAGGGAGGGGTTCGGGTAGGGCGTAGGGTATGGGTTAGGGTTAGGGTTAGTGTTAGGGTTCTGGCTCGGTTTAGGGTATGGGTTAGGATTAGGGTACGCGTTAGTGTTAGGGTAGGGGTTAGGGTTAGGTTACGCTTTAGGGTGAGGTTAGTTATTAAACCTATCCCACTCTCTAGATACCCCTTAGCACGTAAAGGAATATTATTTGGGGGTCCAGCCATGGAGAAGAGTTTAGACACTAGGAGAAGATAAGGAGCACACCCATTATCAAAAAATCACATTAGGATTCTCTTTTTAACCTGTACCTTAAAACACTAGTGGTTAGGAAATCTATTGGTGGCAGAAGCAGTCAAGGGTAGCTTAGGGTTAGGGTTAGGGTTAGGGTGAGGGTTAGGGTACGGCTTAGGGTACGGGTTCGGGGAGGGGTTCGGGTAGGGCGTAGGGTATGGGTTAGGGTTAGGTTTAGGGTTAGTGTTAGGGTTAGGGCTCGGTTTAGGGTACGGGTTAGGATTAGGGTACGCGTTACTCTTAGGGGAGGGGTTAGGGTTAGGGTACGCGATAGGGTGAGGTTAGTTATTAAACCTGTCACACTCTCTAGATACCCCTTAGCACGTAAAGGAATATTATTTGGGTTCCAGCCATGGAGAAGAGTTTAGACACTAGGAGAAGATAAGGAACACACTCATTATCAAGAAATCACATTAGGATTCTCTTTTTAACCTGTTCCGTAAAACACTAGTGCTTAGGAAATCTATTGGAGGCAGAAGCAGTCAAGGGTAGCTTAGGGTTAGGGTTAGGTTTAGGGTGAGGGTTAGGGTACGGCTTAGGGTACGGGTTCGGGGAGGGGTTCGGGTAGGGCGTAGGGTATGGGTTAGGGTTAGGGTTAGGGTTAGTGTTAGTGTTAGGGCTCGGTTTAGGGTACGGGTTAAGATTAGGGTACGCGTTAGTGGTAGGGTAGGGGTTAGGGTTAGGGTACACTTTAGGGTGAGAGTAGTTATTAAACCTATCCCACTCTCTAGATACCCCTTAGCACGTAAACGAATATTATTTGTGGGTCCAGCCATGGAGAAGAGTTTAGACACTAGGAGAAGATAAGGAACACACCCATTATCAAGAAATCACATTAGGATTCTCTTTTTAACCTGTTCCTTAAAACACTAGTGCTTAGGAAATCTATTGGAGGCAGAAGAAGTCAAGGGTAGCTTAGGGTTAGGGTTAGGTTTAGGGTGAGGGTTAGGGTACGGCTTAGGGTACGGGTTCGGGGAGGGGTTCGGGTAGGGCGTAGGGTATGGGTTAGGGTTAGGGTTAGGGTTAGTGTTAGGGTTAGGGCTCGGTTTAGGGTACTGGTTAGGATTAGGGTACGCGTTAGGGTTAGGGTAGGTGTTAGGGTTAGTGTACACTTTAGGGTGAGAGTAGTTATTAAACCTATCCCACTCTCTAGATACCCCTTAGCACGTAAAGGAATATTATTTGGGGGTCCAGCCATGGAGAAGAGTTTAGACACGAGGAGAAGATAAGGAACACACCCATTATCAAGAAATCACATTAGGATTCTCTTTTTAACCTGTTCTTTAAAACACTAGTGCTTAGGAAATCTATTGGAGGCAGAAGCAGTCAAGGGTAGCTTAGTGTTAGGGTTAGGGTTAGGGTGAGGGTTAGGGTACGGCTTAGGGTACGGGTTCGGGGAGGAGTTCGGGTAGGGCGTAGGGTATGGGTTAGGGTTAGGGTTAGGGTTAGTGTTAGGGTTAGGGCTCGGTTTAGGGTACGGGTTAGGATTAGGGTACGCGTTAGTGTTAGGGTAGGGGTTAGGGTTAGGGTACGCGATAGGGTGAAGTTAGTTATTAAACCTATCCCACTCTCTAGATACCCCTTAGCACATAAAGGAATATTATTTGGGGGTCCAGCCATGGAGAAGAGTTTAGACACGAGGAGAAGATAAGGAACACACCCATTATCAAGAAATCACATTAGGATCCTCTTTTTAACCTGTTCCTTAAAACACTAGTGCTTAGGAAATCTATTGGAGACAGAAGCCGTCAAGGGTAGCTTAGGTTTAGGGTTAGGGTTAGGGTGAGGGTTAGGGTACGGCTTAGGGTACGGGTTCAGGGAGGGGTTCGGGTAGGGCGTAGGGTATGGGTTAGGGTTAGGGTTAGTGTTAGGGTTCTGGCTCGGTTTAGGGTATGGGTTAGGATTAGGGTACGCGTTAGTGTTAGGGTAGGGGTTAGGGTTAGGTTACGCTTTAGGGTGAGGTTAGTTATTAAACCTATCCCACTCTCTAGATACCCCTTAGCACGTAAAGGAATATTATTTGGGGGTCCAGCCATGGAGAAGAGTTTAGACACTAGGAGAAGATAAGGAGCACACCCATTATCAAAAAATCACATTAGGATTCTCTTTTTAACCTGTACCTTAAAACACTAGTGGTTAGGAAATCTATTGGTGGCAGAAGCAGTCAAGGGTAGCTTAGGGTTAGGGTTAGGGTTAGGGTGAGGGTTAGGGTACGGCTTAGGGTACGGGTTCGGGGAGGGGTTCGGGTAGGGCGTAGGGTATGGGTTAGGGTTAGGTTTAGGGTTAGTGTTAGGGTTAGGGCTCGGTTTAGGGTACGGGTTAGGATTAGGGTACGCGTTACTCTTAGGGGAGGGGTTAGGGTTAGGGTACGCGATAGGGTGAGGTTAGTTATTAAACCTGTCACACTCTCTAGATACCCCTTAGCACGTAAAGGAATATTATTTGGGTTCCAGCCATGGAGAAGAGTTTAGACACTAGGAGAAGATAAGGAACACACTCATTATCAAGAAATCACATTAGGATTCTCTTTTTAACCTGTTCCGTAAAACACTAGTGCTTAGGAAATCTATTGGAGGCAGAAGCAGTCAAGGGTAGCTTAGGGTTAGGGTTAGGTTTAGGGTGAGGGTTAGGGTACGGCTTAGGGTACGGGTTCGGGGAGGGGTTCGGGTAGGGCGTAGGGTATGGGTTAGGGTTAGGTTAGGGTTAGTGTTAGTGTTAGGGCTCGGTTTAGGGTACGGGTTAAGATTAGGGTACGCGTTAGTGGTAGGGTAGGGGTTAGGGTTAGGGTACACTTTAGGGTGAGAGTAGTTATTAAACCTATCCCACTCTCTAGATACCCCTTAGCACGTAAACGAATATTATTTGTGGGTCCAGCCATGGAGAAGAGTTTAGACACTAGGAGAAGATAAGGAACACACCCATTATCAAGAAATCACATTAGGATTCTCTTTTTAACCTGTTCCTTAAAACACTAGTGCTTAGGAAATCTATTGGTGGCAGAAGCACTCAAGGGTAGCTTAGGGTTAGGGTTAGGGTTAGGGTGAGGTTTAGGGTACGGCTTAGGGTACGGGTTCGGGTAGGGCATAGGGTATGGGTTAGGGTTAGGGTTAGGGTTAGTGTTAGGGTTAGGGCTCGGTTTAGGGTACGGGTTAGGATTAGGGTACGCTTTAGGGTTAGGGTAGGGGTTAGGGTTAGGGTACGCGTTAGGGTGAGGGTAGTTATTAAACCTATCACACTCTCTAGATACCCCTTAGCACGTAAAGGAATATTATTTGGGGGTCCAGCCATGGAGAAGAGTTTAGACACGAGGAGAAGATAAGGAACACACCCATTATCAAGAAATCACATTAGGATTCTCTTTTTAACCTGTTCCTTAAAACACTAGTGCTTAGGAAATCTATTGGAGGCAGAAGCAGTCAAGGGTAGCTTAGGGTTAGGGTTAGGGTTAGGGTACGGCTTAGGGTACAGGTTCAGGGAGGGGTTCGGGTAGGGCGTAGGGTATGGGTTAGGGTTAGGGATAGGGTTAGTGTTAGGGTTAGGTCTCGGTTTAGGGTACGGGTTAGGATTAGAGTACGCGTTAGGGTTAGGGTAGGTGTTAGGGTTAGGGTACGCGTTAGGGTGAGGGTAGTTATTAAACCTATCCCACTCTCTAGATACCCCCTAGCACGTAAAGGAATATTATTTGGGGGTCCAGCCATGGAGAAGAGTTTAGACACTAGGAGAAGATAAGGAACACACCCATTATCAAGAAATCAAATTAGGATTCTCTTTTTAACCTGTTCCTTGAAACACTAGTGCTTAGGAAATCTATTGGAGGCAGAAGCAGTCAAGGGTAGCTTAGTGTTAGGGTTAGGGTTAGGGTGAGGGTTAGGGTACGGCTTAGGGTACGGGTTCGGGGAGGAGTTCCGGTAGGGCGTAGGGTATGGGTTAGGGTTAGGGTTAGGGTTAGTGTTAGGGTTAGGGCTCGGTTTAGGGTACGGGTTAGGATTAGGGTACGCGTTAGTGTTAGGGTAGGGGTTAGGGTTAGGGTACGCAATAGGGTGAGGTTAGTTATTAAACCTATCCCACTCTCTAGATACCCCTTAGCACGTAAAGGAATATTATTTGGGGGTCCAGCCATGGAGAAGAGTTTAGACACGAGGAGAAGATAAGGAACACACCCATTATCAAGAAATCACATTAGGATCCTCTTTTTAACCTGTTCCTTAAAACACTAGTGCTTAGGAAATCTATTGGAGGTAGAAGCCGTCAAGGGTAGCTTAGGGTTAGGGTTAGGGTTAGGGTGAGGGTTAGGGTACGGCTTAGGGTACGGGTTCAGGGAGGGGTTCGGGTAGGGCGTAGGGTATGGGTTAGTGTTAGGGTTAGGGTTAGTGTTAGGGTTAGGGCTCGGTTTAGGGTACGGGTTAGGATTAGGGTATGCGTTAGGGTTAGGGTAGGTGTTAGGGTTAGGGTACGCATTAGGGTGAGGGTAGTTATTAAACCTATCCCACTCTCTAGATACCCCCTAGCACGTAAAGGAATATTATTTGGGGGTCCAGCCATGGAGAAGTGTTTAGACACTAGGAGAAGATAAGGAACACACCCATTATCACGAAATCACATTAGGATCCTCTTTTTAACCGGTTCCTTAAAACACTAGTGCTTAGGAAATCTATTGGAGGCTGAAGCAGTCAAGGGTAGCTTAGGGTTAGGGTTAGGGTTAGGGTGAGGGTTAGAGTATGGCTTAGGGTACGGGTTTCGGGGAGGGGTTCGGGTTGGGCGTAGGGTATGGGTTAGGGTTAGGGTTAGTGTTAGTGTTAGGGCTCGGTTTAGGGTACGGGTTAGGATTAGGGTACGCGTTAGTGTTAGGGTAGGGGTTAGGGTTAGGTTACGCTTTATGGTGAGGTTAGTTATTAAACCTATCCCACTCTCTAGATACCCCTTAGCACGTAAAGGAATATTATTTGGGGGTCCAGCCATGGAGAAGAGTTTAGACACTAGGAGAAATAAGGAGCACACCCATTATCAAGAAATCACATTAGGATTCTCTTTTTAACCTGTACCTTAAAACACTAGTGCTTAGGAAATCTATTGGTGGCAGAAGCACTCAAGGGTAGCTTAGGGTTAGGGTTAGGGTTAGGGTGAGGATTAGGGTACGGCTTAGGGTACGGGTTCGGGGAGGGGTTCGGGTAGGGCGTAGGGTATGGGTTAGGGTTAGGGTTAGGGTTAGTGTTAGGGTTAGGGCTCGGTTTAGGGTACGGTTTAGGATTAGGGTACGCGTTAGTGTTAGGGTAGGGGTTAGGGTTAGGGTACGCGATAGGGTGAAGTTAGTTATTAAACCTATCCCACTCTCTAGATACCCCTTAGCACATAAAGGAATATTATTTGGGGGTCCAGCCATGGAGAAGAGTTTAGACACGAGGAGAAGATAAGGAACACACCCATTATCAAGAAATCACATTAGGATCCTCTTTTTAACCTGTTCCTTAAAACACTAGTGCTTAGGAAATCTATTGGAGACAGAAGCCGTCAAGGGTAGCTTAGGTTTAGGGTTAGGGTTAGGGTGAGGGTTAGGGTACGGCTTAGGGTACGGGTTCAGGGAGGGGTTCGGGTAGGGCGTAGGGTATGGGTTAGGGTTAGGGTTAGTGTTAGGGTTCGGGCTCGGTTTAGGGTATGGGTTAGGATTAGGGTACGCGTTAGTGTTAGGGTAGGGGTTAGGGTTAGGTTACGCTTTAGGGTGAGGTTAGTTATTAAACCTATCCCACTCTCTAGATACCCCTTAGCACGTAAAGGAATATTATTTGGGGGTCCAGCCATGGAGAAGAGTTTAGACACTAGGAGAAGATAAGGAGCACACCCATTATCAAAAAATCACATTAGGATTCTCTTTTTAACCTGTACCTTAAAACACTAGTGGTTAGGAAATCTATTGGTGGCAGAAGCAGTCAAGGGTAGCTTAGGGTTAGGGTTAGGGTTAGGGTGAGGGTTAGGGTACGGCTTAGGGTACGGGTTCGGGGAGGGGTTCGGGTAGGGCGTAGGGTATGGGTTAGGGTTAGGTTTAGGGTTAGTGTTAGGGTTAGGGCTCGGTTTAGGGTACGGGTTAGGATTAGGGTACGCGTTACTCTTAGGGGAGGGGTTAGGGATAGGGTACGCGATAGGGTGAGGTTAGTTATTAAACCTGTCACACTCTCTAGATACCCCTTAGCACGTAAAGGAATATTATTTGGGTTCCAGCCATGGAGAAGAGTTTAGACACTAGGAGAAGATAAGGAACACACTCATTATCAAGAAATCACATTAGGATTCTCTTTTTAACCTGTTCCGTAAAACACTAGTGCTTAGGAAATCTATTGGAGGCAGAAGCAGTCAAGGGTAGCTTAGGGTTAGGGTTAGGTTTAGGGTGAGGGTTAGGGTACGGCTTAGGGTACGGGTTCGGGGAGGGGTTCGGGTAGGGCGTAGGGTATGGGTTAGGGTTAGGGTTAGGGTTAGTGTTAGTGTTAGGGCTCGGTTTAGGGTACGGGTTAGGATTAGGGTACGCGTTAGTGTTAGGGTAGGGGTTAGGGTTAGGGTATACTTTAGGGTGAGAGTAGTTATTAAACCTATCCCACTCTCTAGATACCCCTTAGCACGTAAACGAATATTATTTGTGGGTCCAGCCATGGAGAAGAGTTTAGACACTAGGAGAAGATAAGGAACACACCCATTATCAAGAAATCACATTAGGATTCTCTTTTTAACCTGTTCCTTAAAACACTAGTGCTTAGGAAATCTATTGGTGGCAGAAGCACTCAAGGGTAGCTTAGGGTTAGGGTTAGGGTTAGGGTGAGGTTTAGGGTACGGCTTAGGGTACGGGTTCGGGTAGGGCATAGGGTATGGGTTAGGGTTAGGGTTAGGGTTAGTGTTAGGGTTAGGGCTCGGTTTAGGGTACGGGTTAGGATTAGGGTACGCGTTAGGGTTAGGGTAGGGGTTAGGGTTAGGGTACGCGTTAGGGTGAGGGTAGTTATTAAACCTATCACACTCTCTAGATACCCCTTAGCACGTAAAGGAATATTATTTGGGGGTCCAGCCATGGAGAAGAGTTTAGACACGAGGAGAAGATAAGGAACACACCCATTATCAAGAAATCACATTAGGATTCTCTTTTTAACCTGTTCCTTAAAACACTAGTGCTTAGGAAATCTATTGGAGGCAGAAGCAGTCAAGGGTAGCTTAGGGTTAGGGTTAGGGTTAGGGTACGGCTTAGGGTACAGGTTCAGGGAGGGGTTCGGGTAGGGCGTAGGGTATGGGTTAGGGTTAGGGATAGGGTTAGTGTTAGGGTTAGGTCTCGGTTTAGGGTACGGGTTAGGATTAGAGTACGCGTTAGGGTTAGGGTAGGTGTTAGGGTTAGGGTACGCGTTAGGGTGAGGGTAGTTATTAAACCTATCCCACTCTCTAGATACACCCTAGCACGTAAAGGAATATTATTTGGGGGTCCAGCCATGGAGAAGAGTTTAGACACTAGGAGAAGATAAGGAACACACCCATTATCAAGAAATCAAATTAGGATTCTCTTTTTAACCTGTTCCTTGAAACACTAGTGCTTAGGAAATCTATTGGAGGCAGAAGCAGTCAAGGGTAGCTTAGTGTTAGGGTTAGGGTTAGGGTGAGGGTTAGGGTACGGCTTAGGGTACGGGTTCGGGGAGGAGTTCCGGTAGGGCGTAGGGTATGGGTTAGGGTTAGGGTTAGGGTTAGTGTTAGGGTTAGGGCTCGGTTTAGGGTACGGGTTAGGATTAGGGTACGCGTTAGTGTTAGGGTAGGGGTTAGGGTTAGGGTACGCAATAGGGTGAGGTTAGTTATTAAACCTATCCCACTCTCTAGATACCCCTTAGCACGTAAAGGAATATTATTTGGGGGTCCAGCCATGGAGAAGAGTTTAGACACGAGGAGAAGATAAGGAACACACCCATTATCAAGAAATCACATTAGGATCCTCTTTTTAACCTGTTCCTTAAAACACTAGTGCTTAGGAAATCTATTGGAGGTAGAAGCCGTCAAGGGTAGCTTAGGGTTAGGGTTAGGGTTAGGGTGAGGGTTAGGGTACGGCTTAGGGTACGGGTTCAGGGAGGGGTTCGGGTAGGGCGTAGGGTATGGGTTAGTGTTAGGGTTAGGGTTAGTGTTAGGGTTAGGGCTCGGTTTAGGGTACGGGTTAGGATTAGGGTATGCGTTAGGGTTAGGGTAGGTGTTAGGGTTAGGGTACGCATTAGGGTGAGGGTAGTTATTAAACCTATCCCACTCTCTAGATACCCCCTAGCACGTAAAGGAATATTATTTGGGGGTCCAGCCATGGAGAAGTGTTTAGACACTAGGAGAAGATAAGGAACACACCCATTATCACGAAATCACATTAGGATCCTCTTTTTAACCGGTTCCTTAAAACACTAGTGCTTAGGAAATCTATTGGAGGCTGAAGCAGTCAAGGGTAGCTTAGGGTTAGGGTTAGGGTTAGGGTGAGGGTTAGAGTATGGCTTAGGGTACGGGTTTCGGGGAGGGGTTCGGGTTGGGCGTAGGGTATGGGTTAGGGTTAGGGTTAGGGTTAGTGTTAGGGTTAGGGCTCGGTTTAGGGTACGGGTTAGGATTAGAGTACGCGTTAGTGTTAGGGTAGGGGTTAGGGTTAGGGTACGCGATAGGGTGAAGTTAGTTATTAAACCTATCCCACTCTCTAGATACCCCTTAGCACGTAAAGCAATATTATTTGGGGGTCCAGCCATGGAGAATAGTTTAGACACTAGGAGAAGATAAGGA